>NC_084540.1:7377424-7382424 GCF_024500275.1 Phycodurus eques | reverse complement strand
GTGGGGGGTGGGGTGCTGGTGGGGGGGTTGCTGGGGTTGGGGTGGCCTTCCTGCACGGTTTGGCTGGGTCATTTTCGAGTTCAGCCCTTCCTTTCCACCGGAAGACCTCAGGCAAGCATTGGAGTTTCGGTAGAGACGATAGGCTGTGCTGAAAATCATGTCGTGGTCGAGGATGGTTAGGGTCTGTCGAAGAGCATGAATGTGCAAACAGGGGCTCTGGTGTCTTAGCATTGGTCATGTCAATTGCCTGAGTTCCTTCAAATGTAACTTGTTCAAGCCTTTTCGGGTCAAATTCAAATTTGTGCTGTTTGGGAAACGGTTGTACCCAACGGTTGCTTGTCAGGGCCGTGCACCGAATAATTTCAAAGAAGCCAGAGGGGTCCCAAATGTGGGAGGATTTTATCTATTGCTAATTTCTCAAGAAAGGGAGCAATTTCATGTAGCCTGTCATTCATTAGCATGTTTTCAATCTGTGTGTGAGCATAAACCGTTAGGAGCACAGACAACAGCGTGGTTATGGCCTGCCTATTTTGGTTTAAAGTTACACAGCAGATGTCGAGAACTAAAATGGCTACTTTTAGCAGGTTGCTTAGCAACCATGAGTTGCCTACTTTGTTAGCCATGCGTTGTCATGTGGTGGGGAGTTTGGACTGCAATTCCCGAAGTTGTGTCTCGATAGTAGTAGGGCTACAAATGACACCGTTGGGGGCACTGTGGATGCGATTTATTTCGGTCATTATGTTCTCGGTTTGCGGCGGAGCAGCACGTTCGGTTTCACATGTGTCTTGGTTGAGCATCTGCATTGGCGGACTTGGTGTAGCAAGGATGCTGTCACGGAGGTTGGCCACGCCAGAGTAGCATCTGCCCCACTTGCACACTGACTGAGGAGTATCTGCAACATTTGCACAATCAACATTGTCCCAGATTATCGCGCTACTACCATATTTTCATGACCATAAGGCGCACTTAAAAGTCTTAAATTTTCTCCAAAATGGACGGGGTGCCTTATAATGCGGCGTGCCTTATGTGTGCACCGAGTTCCAACATCTATAAATGTTGTTGTGTGATTAGCGTTCCGCCTGACTGACTGGGAGCATTTCCTGCCGACACGCTGCTTATACAGAGGAAAAGCAGACGTGGCTGAGGACAGCATGCGGTCGTAAAGGGGGAAGGGTGCGCATGAAGGAGGACGTTAAGGCCACTCCTCCAGTAGGTATATAAGCGCCGGTATGTGCATTGCAGAAAACAACATCGGTTTGGCAAAGGAGCCCCGAAAATGGCACCTACAAAGAGACACGCTTACGAAGCATAGTTTAAACTGCAAGCTCTCAGTTACGCGGAGGAACATGGGAATCGAGCAGCAGCGAGATAATTCAAGATCAACGAATCCATGGTTCGCAAATGGAGGAAGCAGGAAAACGAGCTTCGCCATGCGAAGAAGACGAAGCTGAGTTTCCGTGGAAACAAGGCGAGGTGGCCCGAGTTGGAAGACCAACTCGAGCAATGAATTAATGAGCAAAGAACAGCCAGGAGAAGCGTCTATACACTCACCATTCGACTGAGGGCAATAACGCTTGCAGAAGAAATGAAAATTGAACATTTTCAAGGAGGTCCGTCTTGGTGCTTTCGTTTTATGAAATGGCGCCATCTATCCATCCAGGCAAGGATTACCGTGGCGCAGCAACTTCCGGCGGTGTACAAGGAAAAGATGGCCATCTTCTGCTCCTACTGCAGTAAAAAGATTGCCGACAAACACATCCAGTCCAACCACATCACCAAAATGGACGAGGTGCCGCTCACTTTCTACATCCCGGTGAACCACACTGTAGAGAAGACGGGGACCACCACGGTAGTGATACGCGCAACGGGGCACGAGAAGTCGGTTTTTACTGTTGTGCTTGGTTACGATGGTAATAGACAGAAACTGCCACCTATGGTGATTTTTAAGAGGAAGACGCTGCCGAAAGAAATGTTTTCAGCCAAAGTCATCGTTAAGGCCAATCAAAAGGGCTGGATGGACAAGGAGAAAATGAGAGAGTGGCTGAGTGAGGTGTACGTAAAGCGACCGGATGTTTTTTTCCACGCATCACCGTCCCTGTTGATCTATGACTCCATGCGCGCCCATCTCACAGCCGCTGTGAAAAACCAAGTGCAGCAAATGAACTCGGAGCTTGCCATCATTCCGGGAGGCTTGACGAGGGAACTCCAACCGTTGGACATTGGTGTAAACAGGACGTTCAAAGTAAACTGATTTAAAAATAATAATAATAAATAAATAAATAAAAAAAGTTGCGAGCAGCGTGGGAGCGATGGATGACAGGTGGCAAACACAGCTTTACTAAGAATGGGAGGCAACGCCAGGCGAGTTACGCCACCATATGTGAATGGATTGTGGAAGCCTGGGCTAAGGTATCTTCTTTGACTGTTGTCCGAGCTTTCGCGAAAGCCGGCATCATTGCTGAACACCCCCCCCTGGCAATTTAGACTGACTCTGACAATGACGAGAGGGAACCCGACATGTTTGTTGAAGAACTTGCCCAGCTGTTCATTTCGGATACAGAAGATGAGGACTTTGATGGATTTGTGGATAAGGGTTGATAAAAAAATAACGTGAGTACATTGTTAAATACTTCACTAAATTACAACCAACTGCTGCTGTATCCACAAGTCTGTCATATTGTAACGTACGTTCAAGTGTGGTTGTCAAGTAAAATTTCCCTGACGTGTCATTAAGGGTGAGCTTACCTAGAAGGCCCCGAAATGGCTGCTTGTCTTTTTTGTTTGACAGGTTGCTGGAGTCATTCAGTGAGTCGCAGGGCATGGTCGGAGACTGAGAGGTCTATTTGTTCGAACTGGGTTTTGGTCCGTGAATTTAGATTTTAGTAACAGGTGGTACCTGGTCATTGCAGTGGTCGGTTATGTGCTTGCCCATGGTTTGCTGGACAGGACGCTTGTCATCTCTAATTGGAGAATTTGCTCAATGCACAGAGACGTCAGAACAGACCATCACAGTGTGATGGGGGGCGTGGCCTCCAAGCAGGGGCTCAGGCTGTCTCAGGCTTGCTTCATATTATTCGCCAAGCTGTGGATGATCTCAAGAATAGCATGTGCAGCAGTACCCAATTCTTTATTAGCGATCCCTTGTAGGGTTGCGAAAGAGGATGCATGACGTTTGGGCTTGTCGCGTTCAAGCGAACCGGACCAGGTGTCAGTTTTTTCCAGCAAATGTTCAAAGTTTTGCCGCGCGTCATTATTTTGGTAGCTCAAGCCAGAAATAATGTGGTCAGACAGCTTTGTGTTGGTTTTTTTGTGCTTAGTGAAGCCTTTAGCGGCTAGGTCGCGCAGTTGTGAGCTGGACAGCGTGCGGGGGCATGTTGCCACACCCAAATGTTGTTTAACATGTGTGTGCATGTCTTCACCAAAAAGCGTCTGAAAATGTATGTCTTCTTCCATGTTTGGTTCGTTTAAATTTCCGAAGTATGCTTTACGCAACCGACATTATTAAGCTTGTGACGTTTCGAGGCTCTCCTGTTTAACAGTAAGAGCTGCCGATAAGACAGTTGCGGCCTCCGGATTGTCAAATTCATGGGACAAAGCCTGGCAGAGGGCTTGATAGTTAGACAGTACATGTGCTGGTTGTCGTTCAATTAAGGCCACTTACTTCTTGGTTCGACGTAACTTTAATAAGATACAATCTATCGGCCGTAGTAGCACAAGGAAATTGTTTAAGGTAAAAGTCAATGTCTTTGAGGTATGCGGCTGTGTCGTATGAACCGTCAGATTTAGGTTCGAGTCTCGGAATGTTGCGCGCAATTCTGTCTCAGACTTTCAAGCTCACATCTGTAGAGACGCCGGGATAAGGTACAAGCGCAGGGGGGTAGTTGAGGCGGTCTGCGGTTCGCGAGGCGAGATCTCGACTCGGTGGTGCAAGAGAGGGGCGTTGCGAAGTGGCAGGGGCCGTTGACCGTATCCCAGGGAGGTCGGAACCAAGCTCTGCTTTGTCGGTCCTAGGAGGCAAACTGACAGGTGTGTGCTCATTGATGTCATAAGACAGTGTTTGCTGGAGGAAGACTTGATGCCGGTTGACAATTAATTCTCTGGCTGGCTGTAATTCCCGTCGAACAAGTGTTATTTCAGCTTCCTCTTCTAGCCTTCGCTTTTGAAGACAGCGCATGTCAGATTCTAGTACTGTCAGTTGTGACATGAGTTCACATGAGTACTCAACGCTTTTAGAGCGTTGCTCTTTGAGCATCTCAAGCTGAGTTTCAACATCAACGAGGCGGGCTTGTGCAATGTTTAAACGAGTGTTGGACTCTGCTAGCTGTGCCCTTAAATGGATTTGTTGTTGCTGTTCAGCCTCTAGTTTAAGTCTAATTCTGTGCTCTACCGCATTGCACCATTTTAGCATTTTAGCTGTGTCACTAAGTTTACAACTATGCAATTGAGCATTTGAACGAGATTTTTATCTGTTAAGGTTTTATGCTCAGCGTCAGTCATAAGTTGTGCCATGTTGCTATTGAGGGCTTCAAGGCTAGCATATTTGATAGATTCTGCATAAACCGGAACGAGGTCTTGAGTAAGGTTACTTAAAAGCTGTGTTAACGTGTCGAGGTTGTCATAATGGCTGGGACCTTTTACAAGTTCTGTCATAATTGCGTTGCGTGTGCAGTAGCTGTAAATGGTATGCAACTGAATGGTTTGAAATGTAAGCTCGTTTGAGCGGTGCGTCAGATTTGGAATAGCTGCACAATAAAAGCTATGTAATTAATTGTTTAAACAATGAAATAGCGTACGCAACCTATGGTGTTACGGTTCATCACGTAACGTGTGGAGAAGCAATAATCAAATAGAACAACTTTTTTGACGTCACGTTTTATGTACAAATTAATTCGATCGAATTAAAATTGCTACGTGAGGTTTAGCAATTTAATCTTTGATTTAAAACAATTGCAAAGGCATCTAGGTGGTGTGAGAAGAATCAGATAGTCTGTACAGATTGG
>NC_084540.1:7247500-7377404 GCF_024500275.1 Phycodurus eques | reverse complement strand
CCCACTAAAATCTCTGGCTATTTAGAGTAGAACTCTGCCCTTTATACTAGTTACAGGCAGTTTTTTTGCATCCAAAAGCTTTGGTTGGAGTTTTACACACATTTGCAGTTTTTTATTGCTTAAAAACGCTTCCCAGCGCCTGCTGTACACGTTTTTCTATTTTGACTCATAACTTCAAAAAGGATGCTTTCCCACTAAAATCTCTGGCTATTTAGAGTAGAACTCTGCCCTTTATACTAGTTACAGGCAGTTTTTTTGCATCCAAAAGCTTTGGTTGGAGTTTTACACACATTTGCAGTTTTTTATTGCTTAAAAACGCTTCCCAGCGCCTGCTGTACACGTTTTTCTATTTTGACTCATAACTTCAAAAAGGATGCTTTCCCACTAAAATCTCTGGCTATTTAGAGTAGAACTCTGCCCTTTATACTAGTTACAGGCAGTTTTTTTGCATCCAAAAGCTTTGGTTGGAGTTTTACACACATTTGCAGTTTTTTATTGCTTAAAAACGCTTCCCAGCGCCTGCTGTACACGTTTTTCTATTTTGACTCATAACTTCAAAAAGGATGCTTTCCCACTAAAATCTCTGGCTATTTAGAGTAGAACTCTGCCCTTTATACTAGTTACAGGCAGTTTTTTTGCATCCAAAAGCTTTGGTTGGAGTTTTACACACATTTGCAGTTTTTTATTGCTTAAAAACGCTTCCCAGCGCCTGCTGTACACGTTTTTCTATTTTGACTCATAACTTCAAAAAGGATGCTTTCCCACTAAAATCTCTGGCTATTTAGAGTAGAACTCTGCCCTTTATACTAGTTACAGGCAGTTTTTTTGCATCCAAAAGCTTTGGTTGGAGTTTTACACACATTTGCAGTTTTTTATTGCTTAAAAACGCTTCCCAGCGCCTGCTGTACACGTTTTTCTATTTTGACTCATAACTTCAAAAAGGATGCTTTCCCACTAAAATCTCTGGCTATTTAGAGTAGAACTCTGCCCTTTATACTAGTTACAGGCAGTTTTTTTGCATCCAAAAGCTTTGGTTGGAGTTTTACACACATTTGCAGTTTTTTATTGCTTAAAAACGCTTCCCAGCGCCTGCTGTACACGTTTTTCTATTTTGACTCATAACTTCAAAAAGGATGCTTTCCCACTAAAATCTCTGGCTATTTAGAGTAGAACTCTGCCCTTTATACTAGTTACAGGCAGTTTTTTTGCATCCAAAAGCTTTGGTTGGAGTTTTACACACATTTGCAGTTTTTTATTGCTTAAAAACGCTTCCCAGCGCCTGCTGTACACGTTTTCTATTTTGACTCATAACTTCAAAAAGGATGCTTTCCCACTAAAATCTCTGGCTATTTAGAGTAGAACTCTGCCCTTTATACTAGTTACAGGCAGTTTTTTTGCATCCAAAAGCTTTGGTTGGAGTTTTACACACATTTGCAGTTTTTTATTGCTTAAAAACGCTTCCCAGCGCCTGCTGTACACTTTTTTCTATTTTGACTCATAACTTCAAAAAGGATGCTTTCCCACTAAAATCTCTGGCTATTTAGAGTAGAACTCTGCCCTTTATACTAGTTACAGGCAGTTTTTTGCATCCAAAAGCTTTGGTTGGAGTTTTACACACATTTGCAGTTTTTTATTGCTTAAAAACGCTTCCCAGCGCCTGCTGTACACGTTTTCTATTTTGACTCATAACTTCAAAAAGGATGCTTTCCCACTAAAATCTCTGGCTATTTAGAGTAGAACTCTGCCCTTTATACTAGTTACAGGCAGTTTTTTTGCATCCAAAAGCTTTGGTTGGAGTTTTACACACATTTGCAGTTTTTTATTGCTTAAAAACGCTTCCCAGCGCCTGCTGTACACGTTTTCTATTTTGACTCATAACTTCAAAAAGGATGCTTTCCCACTAAAATCTCTGGCTATTTAGAGTAGAACTCTGCCCTTTATACTAGTTACAGGCAGTTTTTTTGCATCCAAAAGCTTTGGTTGGAGTTTTACACACATTTGCAGTTTTTTATTGCTTAAAAACGCTTCCCAGCGCCTGCTGTACACGTTTTCTATTTTGACTCATAACTTCAAAAAGGATGCTTTCCCACTAAAATCTCTGGCTATTTAGAGTAGAACTCTGCCCTTTATACTAGTTACAGGCAGTTTTTTTGCATCCAAAAGCTTTGGTTGGAGTTTTACACACATTTGCAGTTTTTTATTGCTTAAAAACGCTTCCCAGCGCCTGCTGTACACGTTTTTCTATTTTGACTCATAACTTCAAAAAGGATGCTTTCCCACTAAAATCTCTGGCTATTTAGAGTAGAACTCTGCCCTTTATACTAGTTACAGGCAGTTTTTTTGCATCCAAAAGCTTTGGTTGGAGTTTTACACACATTTGCAGTTTTTTATTGCTTAAAAACGCTTCCCAGCGCCTGCTGTACACGTTTTTCTATTTTGACTCATAACTTCAAAAAGGATGCTTTCCCACTAAAATCTCTGGCTATTTAGAGTAGAACTCTGCCCTTTATACTAGTTACAGGCAGTTTTTTGCATCCAAAAGCTTTGGTTGGAGTTTTACACACATTTGCAGTTTTTTATTGCTTAAAAACGCTTCCCAGCGCCTGCTGTACACGTTTTCTATTTTGACTCATAACTTCAAAAAGGATGCTTTCCCACTAAAATCTCTGGCTATTTAGAGTAGAACTCTGCCCTTTATACTAGTTACAGGCAGTTTTTTTGCATCCAAAAGCTTTGGTTGGAGTTTTACACACATTTGCAGTTTTTTATTGCTTAAAAACGCTTCCCAGCGCCTGCTGTACACGTTTTTCTATTTTGACTCATAACTTCAAAAAGGATGCTTTCCCACTAAAATCTCTGGCTATTTAGAGTAGAACTCTGCCCTTTATACTAGTTACAGGCAGTTTTTTTGCATCCAAAAGCTTTGGTTGGAGTTTTACACACATTTGCAGTTTTTTATTGCTTAAAAACGCTTCCCAGCGCCTGCTGTACACGTTTTCTATTTTGACTCATAACTTCAAAAAGGATGCTTTCCCACTAAAATCTCTGGCTATTTAGAGTAGAACTCTGCCCTTTATACTAGTTACAGGCAGTTTTTTTGCATCCAAAAGCTTTGGTTGGAGTTTTACACACATTTGCAGTTTTTTATTGCTTAAAAACGCTTCCCAGCGCCTGCTGTACACGTTTTCTATTTTGACTCATAACTTCAAAAAGGATGCTTTCCCACTAAAATCTCTGGCTATTTAGAGTAGAACTCTGCCCTTTATACTAGTTACAGGCAGTTTTTTTGCATCCAAAAGCTTTGGTTGGAGTTTTACACACATTTGCAGTTTTTTATTGCTTAAAAACGCTTCCCAGCGCCTGCTGTACACGTTTTTCTATTTTGACTCATAACTTCAAAAAGGATGCTTTCCCACTAAAATCTCTGGCTATTTAGAGTAGAACTCTGCCCTTTATACTAGTTACAGGCAGTTTTTTTGCATCCAAAAGCTTTGGTTGGAGTTTTACACACATTTGCAGTTTTTTATTGCTTAAAAACGCTTCCCAGCGCCTGCTGTACACGTTTTCTATTTTGACTCATAACTTCAAAAAGGATGCTTTCCCACTAAAATCTCTGGCTATTTAGAGTAGAACTCTGCCCTTTATACTAGTTACAGGCAGTTTTTTTGCATCCAAAAGCTTTGGTTGGAGTTTTACACACATTTGCAGTTTTTTATTGCTTAAAAACGCTTCCCAGCGCCTGCTGTACACGTTTTCTATTTTGACTCATAACTTCAAAAAGGATGCTTTCCCACTAAAATCTCTGGCTATTTAGAGTAGAACTCTGCCCTTTATACTAGTTACAGGCAGTTTTTTTGCATCCAAAAGCTTTGGTTGGAGTTTTACACACATTTGCAGTTTTTTATTGCTTAAAAACGCTTCCCAGCGCCTGGCTGTACACGTTTTTCTATTTTGACTCATAACTTCAAAAAGGATGCTTTCCCACTAAAATCTCTGGCTATTTAGAGTAGAACTCTGCCCTTTATACTAGTTACAGGCAGTTTTTTTGCATCCAAAAGCTTTGGTTGGAGTTTTACACACATTTGCAGTTTTTTATTGCTTAAAAACGCTTCCCAGCGCCTGCTGTACACGTTTTTCTATTTTGACTCATAACTTCAAAAAGGATGCTTTCCCACTAAAATCTCTGGCTATTTAGAGTAGAACTCTGCCCTTTATACTAGTTACAGGCAGTTTTTTTGCATCCAAAAGCTTTGGTTGGAGTTTTACACACATTTGCAGTTTTTTATTGCTTAAAAACGCTTCCCAGCGCCTGCTGTACACGTTTTCTATTTTGACTCATAACTTCAAAAAGGATGCTTTCCCACTAAAATCTCTGGCTATTTAGAGTAGAACTCTGCCCTTTATACTAGTTACAGGCAGTTTTTTTGCATCCAAAAGCTTTGGTTGGAGTTTTACACACATTTGCAGTTTTTTATTGCTTAAAAACGCTTCCCAGCGCCTGCTGTACACTTTTTCTATTTTGACTCATAACTTCAAAAAGGATGCTTTCCCACTAAAATCTCTGGCTATTTAGAGTAGAACTCTGCCCTTTATACTAGTTACAGGCAGTTTTTTTGCATCCAAAAGCTTTGGTTGGAGTTTTACACACATTTGCAGTTTTTTATTGCTTAAAAACGCTTCCCAGCGCCTGCTGTACACTTTTTCTATTTTGACTCATAACTTCAAAAAGGATGCTTTCCCACTAAAATCTCTGGCTATTTAGAGTAGAACTCTGCCCTTTATACTAGTTACAGGCAGTTTTTTTGCATCCAAAAGCTTTGGTTGGAGTTTTACACACATTTGCAGTTTTTTATTGCTTAAAAACGCTTCCCAGCGCCTGCTGTACACGTTTTTCTATTTTGACTCATAACTTCAAAAAGGATGCTTTCCCACTAAAATCTCTGGCTATTTAGAGTAGAACTCTGCCCTTTATACTAGTTACAGGCAGTTTTTTTGCATCCAAAAGCTTTGGTTGGAGTTTTACACACATTTGCAGTTTTTTATTGCTTAAAAACGCTTCCCAGCGCCTGCTGTACACGTTTTCTATTTTGACTCATAACTTCAAAAAGGATGCTTTCCCACTAAAATCTCTGGCTATTTAGAGTAGAACTCTGCCCTTTATACTAGTTACAGGCAGTTTTTTTGCATCCAAAAGCTTTGGTTGGAGTTTTACACACATTTGCAGTTTTTTATTGCTTAAAAACGCTTCCCAGCGCCTTGGCTGTACACTTTTTCTATTTTGACTCATAACTTCAAAAAGGATGCTTTCCCACTAAAATCTCTGGCTATTTAGAGTAGAACTCTGCCCTTTATACTAGTTACAGGCAGTTTTTTTGCATCCAAAAGCTTTGGTTGGAGTTTTACACACATTTGCAGTTTTTTATTGCTTAAAAACGCTTCCCAGCGCCTGCTGTACACGTTTTTCTATTTTGACTCATAACTTCAAAAAGGATGCTTTCCCACTAAAATCTCTGGCTATTTAGAGTAGAACTCTGCCCTTTATACTAGTTACAGGCAGTTTTTTTGCATCCAAAAGCTTTGGTTGGAGTTTTACACACATTTGCAGTTTTTTATTGCTTAAAAACGCTTCCCAGCGCCTGCTGTACACGTTTTCTATTTTGACTCATAACTTCAAAAAGGATGCTTTCCCACTAAAATCTCTGGCTATTTAGAGTAGAACTCTGCCCTTTATACTAGTTACAGGCAGTTTTTTTGCATCCAAAAGCTTTGGTTGGAGTTTTACACACATTTGCAGTTTTTTATTGCTTAAAAACGCTTCCCAGCGCCTGCTGTACACGTTTTTCTATTTTGACTCATAACTTCAAAAAGGATGCTTTCCCACTAAAATCTCTGGCTATTTAGAGTAGAACTCTGCCCTTTATACTAGTTACAGGCAGTTTTTTTGCATCCAAAAGCTTTGGTTGGAGTTTTACACACATTTGCAGTTTTTTATTGCTTAAAAACGCTTCCCAGCGCCTGCTGTACACGTTTTTCTATTTTGACTCATAACTTCAAAAAGGATGCTTTCCCACTAAAATCTCTGGCTATTTAGAGTAGAACTCTGCCCTTTATACTAGTTACAGGCAGTTTTTTTGCATCCAAAAGCTTTGGTTGGAGTTTTACACACATTTGCAGTTTTTTATTGCTTAAAAACGCTTCCCAGCGCCTGCTGTACACGTTTTCTATTTTGACTCATAACTTCAAAAAGGATGCTTTCCCACTAAAATCTCTGGCTATTTAGAGTAGAACTCTGCCCTTTATACTAGTTACAGGCAGTTTTTTTGCATCCAAAAGCTTTGGTTGGAGTTTTACACACATTTGCAGTTTTTTATTGCTTAAAAACGCTTCCCAGCGCCTGCTGTACACGTTTTTCTATTTTGACTCATAACTTCAAAAAGGATGCTTTCCCACTAAAATCTCTGGCTATTTAGAGTAGAACTCTGCCCTTTATACTAGTTACAGGCAGTTTTTTTGCATCCAAAAGCTTTGGTTGGAGTTTTACACACATTTGCAGTTTTTTATTGCTTAAAAACGCTTCCCAGCGCCTGCTGTACACGTTTTCTATTTTGACTCATAACTTCAAAAAGGATGCTTTCCCACTAAAATCTCTGGCTATTTAGAGTAGAACTCTGCCCTTTATACTAGTTACAGGCAGTTTTTTGCATCCAAAAGCTTTGGTTGGAGTTTTACACACATTTGCAGTTTTTTATTGCTTAAAAACGCTTCCCAGCGCCTGCTGTACACGTTTTCTATTTTGACTCATAACTTCAAAAAGGATGCTTTCCCACTAAAATCTCTGGCTATTTAGAGTAGAACTCTGCCCTTTATACTAGTTACAGGCAGTTTTTTTGCATCCAAAAGCTTTGGTTGGAGTTTTACACACATTTGCAGTTTTTTATTGCTTAAAAACGCTTCCCAGCGCCTGCTGTACACGTTTTTCTATTTTGACTCATAACTTCAAAAAGGATGCTTTCCCACTAAAATCTCTGGCTATTTAGAGTAGAACTCTGCCCTTTATACTAGTTACAGGCAGTTTTTTTTGCATCCAAAAGCTTTGGTTGGAGTTTTACACACATTTGCAGTTTTTTATTGCTTAAAAACGCTTCCCAGCGCCTGGCTGTACACTTTTTTTTATTTTGACTCATAACTTCAAAAAGGATGCTTTCCCACTAAAATCTCTGGCTATTTAGAGTAGAACTCTGCCCTTTATACTAGTTACAGGCAGTTTTTTTGCATCCAAAAGCTTTGGTTGGAGTTTTACACACATTTGCAGTTTTTTATTGCTTAAAAACGCTTCCCAGCGCCTGCTGTACACGTTTTCTATTTTGACTCATAACTTCAAAAAGGATGCTTTCCCACTAAAATCTCTGGCTATTTAGAGTAGAACTCTGCCCTTTATACTAGTTACAGGCAGTTTTTTTGCATCCAAAAGCTTTGGTTGGAGTTTTACACACATTTGCAGTTTTTTATTGCTTAAAAACGCTTCCCAGCGCCTGCTGTACACGTTTTCTATTTTGACTCATAACTTCAAAAAGGATGCTTTCCCACTAAAATCTCTGGCTATTTAGAGTAGAACTCTGCCCTTTATACTAGTTACAGGCAGTTTTTTTGCATCCAAAAGCTTTGGTTGGAGTTTTACACACATTTGCAGTTTTTTATTGCTTAAAAACGCTTCCCAGCGCCTGCTGTACACGTTTTTCTATTTTGACTCATAACTTCAAAAAGGATGCTTTCCCACTAAAATCTCTGGCTATTTAGAGTAGAACTCTGCCCTTTATACTAGTTACAGGCAGTTTTTTGCATCCAAAAGCTTTGGTTGGAGTTTTACACACATTTGCAGTTTTTTATTGCTTAAAAACGCTTCCCAGCGCCTGGCTGTACACGTTTTTCTATTTTGACTCATAACTTCAAAAAGGATGCTTTCCCACTAAAATCTCTGGCTATTTAGAGTAGAACTCTGCCCTTTATACTAGTTACAGGCAGTTTTTTTGCATCCAAAAGCTTTGGTTGGAGTTTTACACACATTTGCAGTTTTTTATTGCTTAAAAACGCTTCCCAGCGCCTGCTGTACACGTTTTTCTATTTTGACTCATAACTTCAAAAAGGATGCTTTCCCACTAAAATCTCTGGCTATTTAGAGTAGAACTCTGCCCTTTATACTAGTTACAGGCAGTTTTTTTGCATCCAAAAGCTTTGGTTGGAGTTTTACACACATTTGCAGTTTTTTATTGCTTAAAAACGCTTCCCAGCGCCTGCTGTACACGTTTTTCTATTTTGACTCATAACTTCAAAAAGGATGCTTTCCCACTAAAATCTCTGGCTATTTAGAGTAGAACTCTGCCCTTTATACTAGTTACAGGCAGTTTTTTGCATCCAAAAGCTTTGGTTGGAGTTTTACACACATTTGCAGTTTTTTATTGCTTAAAAACGCTTCCCAGCGCCTGCTGTACACGTTTTTCTATTTTGACTCATAACTTCAAAAAGGATGCTTTCCCACTAAAATCTCTGGCTATTTAGAGTAGAACTCTGCCCTTTATACTAGTTACAGGCAGTTTTTTTGCATCCAAAAGCTTTGGTTGGAGTTTTACACACATTTGCAGTTTTTTATTGCTTAAAAACGCTTCCCAGCGCCTGCTGTACACGTTTTTCTATTTTGACTCATAACTTCAAAAAGGATGCTTTCCCACTAAAATCTCTGGCTATTTAGAGTAGAACTCTGCCCTTTATACTAGTTACAGGCAGTTTTTTTGCATCCAAAAGCTTTGGTTGGAGTTTTACACACATTTGCAGTTTTTTATTGCTTAAAAACGCTTCCCAGCGCCTGCTGTACACGTTTTTCTATTTTGACTCATAACTTCAAAAAGGATGCTTTCCCACTAAAATCTCTGGCTATTTAGAGTAGAACTCTGCCCTTTATACTAGTTACAGGCAGTTTTTTTGCATCCAAAAGCTTTGGTTGGAGTTTTACACACATTTGCAGTTTTTTATTGCTTAAAAACGCTTCCCAGCGCCTGCTGTACACGTTTTTCTATTTTGACTCATAACTTCAAAAAGGATGCTTTCCCACTAAAATCTCTGGCTATTTAGAGTAGAACTCTGCCCTTTATACTAGTTACAGGCAGTTTTTTTGCATCCAAAAGCTTTGGTTGGAGTTTTACACACATTTGCAGTTTTTTATTGCTTAAAAACGCTTCCCAGCGCCTGCTGTACACGTTTTCTATTTTGACTCATAACTTCAAAAAGGATGCTTTCCCACTAAAATCTCTGGCTATTTAGAGTAGAACTCTGCCCTTTATACTAGTTACAGGCAGTTTTTTTGCATCCAAAAGCTTTGGTTGGAGTTTTACACACATTTGCAGTTTTTTATTGCTTAAAAACGCTTCCCAGCGCCTGGCTGTACACTTTTTTTATTTTGACTCATAACTTCAAAAAGGATGCTTTCCCACTAAAATCTCTGGCTATTTAGAGTAGAACTCTGCCCTTTATACTAGTTACAGGCAGTTTTTTGCATCCAAAAGCTTTGGTTGGAGTTTTACACACATTTGCAGTTTTTTATTGCTTAAAAACGCTTCCCAGCGCCTGCTGTACACGTTTTCTATTTTGACTCATAACTTCAAAAAGGATGCTTTCCCACTAAAATCTCTGGCTATTTAGAGTAGAACTCTGCCCTTTATACTAGTTACAGGCAGTTTTTTTGCATCCAAAAGCTTTGGTTGGAGTTTTACACACATTTGCAGTTTTTTATTGCTTAAAAACGCTTCCCAGCGCCTGGCTGTACACTTTTTTTATTTTGACTCATAACTTCAAAAAGGATGCTTTCCCACTAAAATCTCTGGCTATTTAGAGTAGAACTCTGCCCTTTATACTAGTTACAGGCAGTTTTTTTGCATCCAAAAGCTTTGGTTGGAGTTTTACACACATTTGCAGTTTTTTATTGCTTAAAAACGCTTCCCAGCGCCTGCTGTACACGTTTTCTATTTTGACTCATAACTTCAAAAAGGATGCTTTCCCACTAAAATCTCTGGCTATTTAGAGTAGAACTCTGCCCTTTATACTAGTTACAGGCAGTTTTTTTGCATCCAAAAGCTTTGGTTGGAGTTTTACACACATTTGCAGTTTTTTATTGCTTAAAAACGCTTCCCAGCGCCTGGCTGTACACTTTTTTTTATTTTGACTCATAACTTCAAAAAGGATGCTTTCCCACTAAAATCTCTGGCTATTTAGAGTAGAACTCTGCCCTTTATACTAGTTACAGGCAGTTTTTTTGCATCCAAAAGCTTTGGTTGGAGTTTTACACACATTTGCAGTTTTTTATTGCTTAAAAACGCTTCCCAGCGCCTGCTGTACACGTTTTCTATTTTGACTCATAACTTCAAAAAGGATGCTTTCCCACTAAAATCTCTGGCTATTTAGAGTAGAACTCTGCCCTTTATACTAGTTACAGGCAGTTTTTTTGCATCCAAAAGCTTTGGTTGGAGTTTTACACACATTTGCAGTTTTTTATTGCTTAAAAACGCTTCCCAGCGCCTGCTGTACACGTTTTTCTATTTTGACTCATAACTTCAAAAAGGATGCTTTCCCACTAAAATCTCTGGCTATTTAGAGTAGAACTCTGCCCTTTATACTAGTTACAGGCAGTTTTTTTGCATCCAAAAGCTTTGGTTGGAGTTTTACACACATTTGCAGTTTTTTATTGCTTAAAAACGCTTCCCAGCGCCTGCTGTACACGTTTTTCTATTTTGACTCATAACTTCAAAAAGGATGCTTTCCCACTAAAATCTCTGGCTATTTAGAGTAGAACTCTGCCCTTTATACTAGTTAAAGGCAGTTTTTTTGCATCCAAAAGCTTTGGTTGGAGATTTACACACATTTGCAGTTTTTTATTGCTTAAAAACGCTTCCCAGCGCCTGCTGTACACGTTTTTCTATTTTGACTCATAACTTCAAAAAGGATGCTTTCCCACTAAAATCTCTGGCTATTTAGAGTAGAACTCTGCCCTTTATACTAGTTACAGGCAGTTTTTTTGCATCCAAAAGCTTTGGTTGGAGTTTTACACACATTTGCAGTTTTTTATTGCTTAAAAACGCTTCCCAGCGCCTGGCTGTACACTTTTTTTTATTTTGACTCATAACTTCAAAAAGGATGCTTTCCCACTAAAATCTCTGGCTATTTAGAGTAGAACTCTGCCCTTTATACTAGTTACAGGCAGTTTTTTTGCATCCAAAAGCTTTGGTTGGAGTTTTACACACATTTGCAGTTTTTTATTGCTTAAAAACGCTTCCCAGCGCCTGCTGTACACGTTTTCTATTTTGACTCATAACTTCAAAAAGGATGCTTTCCCACTAAAATCTCTGGCTATTTAGAGTAGAACTCTGCCCTTTATACTAGTTACAGGCAGTTTTTTTGCATCCAAAAGCTTTGGTTGGAGTTTTACACACATTTGCAGTTTTTTATTGCTTAAAAACGCTTCCCAGCGCCTGCTGTACACGTTTTTCTATTTTGACTCATAACTTCAAAAAGGATGCTTTCCCACTAAAATCTCTGGCTATTTAGAGTAGAACTCTGCCCTTTATACTAGTTACAGGCAGTTTTTTTGCATCCAAAAGCTTTGGTTGGAGTTTTACACACATTTGCAGTTTTTTATTGCTTAAAAACGCTTCCCAGCGCCTGCTGTACACGTTTTTCTATTTTGACTCATAACTTCAAAAAGGATGCTTTCCCACTAAAATCTCTGGCTATTTAGAGTAGAACTCTGCCCTTTATACTAGTTACAGGCAGTTTTTTTGCATCCAAAAGCTTTGGTTGGAGTTTTACACACATTTGCAGTTTTTTATTGCTTAAAAACGCTTCCCAGCGCCTGCTGTACACGTTTTCTATTTTGACTCATAACTTCAAAAAGGATGCTTTCCCACTAAAATCTCTGGCTATTTAGAGTAGAACTCTGCCCTTTATACTAGTTACAGGCAGTTTTTTTGCATCCAAAAGCTTTGGTTGGAGTTTTACACACATTTGCAGTTTTTTATTGCTTAAAAACGCTTCCCAGCGCCTGCTGTACACGTTTTTCTATTTTGACTCATAACTTCAAAAAGGATGCTTTCCCACTAAAATCTCTGGCTATTTAGAGTAGAACTCTGCCCTTTATACTAGTTACAGGCAGTTTTTTTGCATCCAAAAGCTTTGGTTGGAGTTTTACACACATTTGCAGTTTTTTATTGCTTAAAAACGCTTCCCAGCGCCTGCTGTACACGTTTTCTATTTTGACTCATAACTTCAAAAAGGATGCTTTCCCACTAAAATCTCTGGCTATTTAGAGTAGAACTCTGCCCTTTATACTAGTTACAGGCAGTTTTTTTGCATCCAAAAGCTTTGGTTGGAGTTTTACACACATTTGCAGTTTTTTATTGCTTAAAAACGCTTCCCAGCGCCTGCTGTACACGTTTTCTATTTTGACTCATAACTTCAAAAAGGATGCTTTCCCACTAAAATCTCTGGCTATTTAGAGTAGAACTCTGCCCTTTATACTAGTTACAGGCAGTTTTTTTGCATCCAAAAGCTTTGGTTGGAGTTTTACACACATTTGCAGTTTTTTATTGCTTAAAAACGCTTCCCAGCGCCTGCTGTACACGTTTTCTATTTTGACTCATAACTTCAAAAAGGATGCTTTCCCACTAAAATCTCTGGCTATTTAGAGTAGAACTCTGCCCTTTATACTAGTTACAGGCAGTTTTTTTGCATCCAAAAGCTTTGGTTGGAGTTTTACACACATTTGCAGTTTTTTATTGCTTAAAAACGCTTCCCAGCGCCTGCTGTACACGTTTTTTTATTTTGACTCATAACTTCAAAAAGGATGCTTTCCCACTAAAATCTCTGGCTATTTAGAGTAGAACTCTGCCCTTTATACTAGTTACAGGCAGTTTTTTTGCATCCAAAAGCTTTGGTTGGAGTTTTACACACATTTGCAGTTTTTTATTGCTTAAAAACGCTTCCCAGCGCCTGCTGTACACTTTTTCTATTTTGACTCATAACTTCAAAAAGGATGCTTTCCCACTAAAATCTCTGGCTATTTAGAGTAGAACTCTGCCCTTTATACTAGTTACAGGCAGTTTTTTTGCATCCAAAAGCTTTGGTTGGAGTTTTACACACATTTGCAGTTTTTTATTGCTTAAAAACGCTTCCCAGCGCCTGCTGTACACGTTTTTCTATTTTGACTCATAACTTCAAAAAGGATGCTTTCCCACTAAAATCTCTGGCTATTTAGAGTAGAACTCTGCCCTTTATACTAGTTACAGGCAGTTTTTTTGCATCCAAAAGCTTTGGTTGGAGTTTTACACACATTTGCAGTTTTTTATTGCTTAAAAACGCTTCCCAGCGCCTGCTGTACACGTTTTTCTATTTTGACTCATAACTTCAAAAAGGATGCTTTCCCACTAAAATCTCTGGCTATTTAGAGTAGAACTCTGCCCTTTATACTAGTTACAGGCAGTTTTTTTGCATCCAAAAGCTTTGGTTGGAGTTTTACACACATTTGCAGTTTTTTATTGCTTAAAAACGCTTCCCAGCGCCTGCTGTACACGTTTTCTATTTTGACTCATAACTTCAAAAAGGATGCTTTCCCACTAAAATCTCTGGCTATTTAGAGTAGAACTCTGCCCTTTATACTAGTTACAGGCAGTTTTTTTGCATCCAAAAGCTTTGGTTGGAGTTTTACACACATTTGCAGTTTTTTATTGCTTAAAAACGCTTCCCAGCGCCTGCTGTACACGTTTTCTATTTTGACTCATAACTTCAAAAAGGATGCTTTCCCACTAAAATCTCTGGCTATTTAGAGTAGAACTCTGCCCTTTATACTAGTTACAGGCAGTTTTTTTGCATCCAAAAGCTTTGGTTGGAGTTTTACACACATTTGCAGTTTTTTATTGCTTAAAAACGCTTCCCAGCGCCTGCTGTACACGTTTTCTATTTTGACTCATAACTTCAAAAAGGATGCTTTCCCACTAAAATCTCTGGCTATTTAGAGTAGAACTCTGCCCTTTATACTAGTTACAGGCAGTTTTTTTGCATCCAAAAGCTTTGGTTGGAGTTTTACACACATTTGCAGTTTTTTATTGCTTAAAAACGCTTCCCAGCGCCTGCTGTACACGTTTTTCTATTTTGACTCATAACTTCAAAAAGGATGCTTTCCCACTAAAATCTCTGGCTATTTAGAGTAGAACTCTGCCCTTTATACTAGTTACAGGCAGTTTTTTTGCATCCAAAAGCTTTGGTTGGAGTTTTACACACATTTGCAGTTTTTTATTGCTTAAAAACGCTTCCCAGCGCCTGCTGTACACGTTTTTCTATTTTGACTCATAACTTCAAAAAGGATGCTTTCCCACTAAAATCTCTGGCTATTTAGAGTAGAACTCTGCCCTTTATACTAGTTACAGGCAGTTTTTTTGCATCCAAAAGCTTTGGTTGGAGTTTTACACACATTTGCAGTTTTTTATTGCTTAAAAACGCTTCCCAGCGCCTGCTGTACACGTTTTTCTATTTTGACTCATAACTTCAAAAAGGATGCTTTCCCACTAAAATCTCTGGCTATTTAGAGTAGAACTCTGCCCTTTATACTAGTTACAGGCAGTTTTTTTGCATCCAAAAGCTTTGGTTGGAGTTTTACACACATTTGCAGTTTTTTATTGCTTAAAAACGCTTCCCAGCGCCTGCTGTACACGTTTTCTATTTTGACTCATAACTTCAAAAAGGATGCTTTCCCACTAAAATCTCTGGCTATTTAGAGTAGAACTCTGCCCTTTATACTAGTTACAGGCAGTTTTTTTGCATCCAAAAGCTTTGGTTGGAGTTTTACACACATTTGCAGTTTTTTATTGCTTAAAAACGCTTCCCAGCGCCTGCTGTACACGTTTTTCTATTTTGACTCATAACTTCAAAAAGGATGCTTTCCCACTAAAATCTCTGGCTATTTAGAGTAGAACTCTGCCCTTTATACTAGTTACAGGCAGTTTTTTTGCATCCAAAAGCTTTGGTTGGAGTTTTACACACATTTGCAGTTTTTTATTGCTTAAAAACGCTTCCCAGCGCCTGCTGTACACGTTTTCTATTTTGACTCATAACTTCAAAAAGGATGCTTTCCCACTAAAATCTCTGGCTATTTAGAGTAGAACTCTGCCCTTTATACTAGTTACAGGCAGTTTTTTTGCATCCAAAAGCTTTGGTTGGAGTTTTACACACATTTGCAGTTTTTTATTGCTTAAAAACGCTTCCCAGCGCCTGCTGTACACGTTTTCTATTTTGACTCATAACTTCAAAAAGGATGCTTTCCCACTAAAATCTCTGGCTATTTAGAGTAGAACTCTGCCCTTTATACTAGTTACAGGCAGTTTTTTTGCATCCAAAAGCTTTGGTTGGAGTTTTACACACATTTGCAGTTTTTTATTGCTTAAAAACGCTTCCCAGCGCCTGCTGTACACGTTTTTCTATTTTGACTCATAACTTCAAAAAGGATGCTTTCCCACTAAAATCTCTGGCTATTTAGAGTAGAACTCTGCCCTTTATACTAGTTACAGGCAGTTTTTTTGCATCCAAAAGCTTTGGTTGGAGTTTTACACACATTTGCAGTTTTTTATTGCTTAAAAACGCTTCCCAGCGCCTGCTGTACACGTTTTTCTATTTTGACTCATAACTTCAAAAAGGATGCTTTCCCACTAAAATCTCTGGCTATTTAGAGTAGAACTCTGCCCTTTATACTAGTTACAGGCAGTTTTTTTGCATCCAAAAGCTTTGGTTGGAGTTTTACACACATTTGCAGTTTTTTATTGCTTAAAAACGCTTCCCAGCGCCTGCTGTACACGTTTTTCTATTTTGACTCATAACTTCAAAAAGGATGCTTTCCCACTAAAATCTCTGGCTATTTAGAGTAGAACTCTGCCCTTTATACTAGTTACAGGCAGTTTTTTTGCATCCAAAAGCTTTGGTTGGAGTTTTACACACATTTGCAGTTTTTTATTGCTTAAAAACGCTTCCCAGCGCCTGCTGTACACTTTTTTCTATTTTGACTCATAACTTCAAAAAGGATGCTTTCCCACTAAAATCTCTGGCTATTTAGAGTAGAACTCTGCCCTTTATACTAGTTACAGGCAGTTTTTTTGCATCCAAAAGCTTTGGTTGGAGTTTTACACACATTTGCAGTTTTTTATTGCTTAAAAACGCTTCCCAGCGCCTGCTGTACACGTTTTCTATTTTGACTCATAACTTCAAAAAGGATGCTTTCCCACTAAAATCTCTGGCTATTTAGAGTAGAACTCTGCCCTTTATACTAGTTACAGGCAGTTTTTTGCATCCAAAAGCTTTGGTTGGAGTTTTACACACATTTGCAGTTTTTTATTGCTTAAAAACGCTTCCCAGCGCCTGCTGTACACGTTTTCTATTTTGACTCATAACTTCAAAAAGGATGCTTTCCCACTAAAATCTCTGGCTATTTAGAGTAGAACTCTGCCCTTTATACTAGTTACAGGCAGTTTTTTGCATCCAAAAGCTTTGGTTGGAGGTTTACACACATTTGCAGTTTTTTATTGCTTAAAAACGCTTCCCAGCGCCTGCTGTACACGTTTTTCTATTTTGACTCATAACTTCAAAAAGGATGCTTTCCCACTAAAATCTCTGGCTATTTAGAGTAGAACTCTGCCCTTTATACTAGTTACAGGCAGTTTTTTTGCATCCAAAAGCTTTGGTTGGAGTTTTACACACATTTGCAGTTTTTTATTGCTTAAAAACGCTTCCCAGCGCCTGCTGTACACGTTTTCTATTTTGACTCATAACTTCAAAAAGGATGCTTTCCCACTAAAATCTCTGGCTATTTAGAGTAGAACTCTGCCCTTTATACTAGTGTAAAGGGCAGAGTTCTACTCTAAATAGCCAGAGATTTTAGTGGGAAAGCATCCTTTTTGAAGTTATGAGTCAAAATAGAAAACGTGTACAGCAGGCGCTGGGAAGCGTTTTTAAGCAATAAAAAACTGCAAATGTGTGTAAAACTCCAACCAAAGCTTTTGGATGCAAAAAACTGCCTGTAACTAGTATAAAGGGCAGAGTTCTACTCTAAATAGCCAGAGATTTTAGTGGGAAAGCATCCTTTTTGAAGTTATGAGTCAAAATAAAAAAAGTGTACAGCCAGGCGCTGGGAAGCGTTTTTAAGCAATAAAAAACTGCAAATGTGTGTAAAACTCCAACCAAAGCTTTTGGATGCAAAAAACTGCCTGTAACTAGTATAAAGGGCAGAGTTCTACTCTAAATAGCCAGAGATTTTAGTGGGAAAGCATCCTTTTTGAAGTTATGAGTCAAAATAGAAAACGTGTACAGCAGGCGCTGGGAAGCGTTTTTAAGCAATAAAAAACTGCAAATGTGTGTAAAACTCCAACCAAAGCTTTTGGATGCAAAAAACTGCCTGTAACTAGTATAAAGGGCAGAGTTCTACTCTAAATAGCCAGAGATTTTAGTGGGAAAGCATCCTTTTTGAAGTTATGAGTCAAAATAGAAAACGTGTACAGCAGGCGCTGGGAAGCGTTTTTAAGCAATAAAAAACTGCAAATGTGTGTAAAACTCCAACCAAAGCTTTTGGATGCAAAAAACTGCCTGTAACTAGTATAAAGGGCAGAGTTCTACTCTAAATAGCCAGAGATTTTAGTGGGAAAGCATCCTTTTTGAAGTTATGAGTCAAAATAAAAAACGTGTACAGCCAGGCGCTGGGAAGCGTTTTTAAGCAATAAAAAACTGCAAATGTGTGTAAAACTCCAACCAAAGCTTTTGGATGCAAAAAACTGCCTGTAACTAGTATAAAGGGCAGAGTTCTACTCTAAATAGCCAGAGATTTTAGTGGGAAAGCATCCTTTTTGAAGTTATGAGTCAAAATAGAAAACGTGTACAGCAGGCGCTGGGAAGCGTTTTTAAGCAATAAAAAACTGCAAATGTGTGTAAAACTCCAACCAAAGCTTTTGGATGCAAAAAAACTGCCTGTAACTAGTATAAAGGGCAGAGTTCTACTCTAAATAGCCAGAGATTTTAGTGGGAAAGCATCCTTTTTGAAGTTATGAGTCAAAATAAAAAAGTGTACAGCAGGCGCTGGGAAGCGTTTTTAAGCAATAAAAAACTGCAAATGTGTGTAAAACTCCAACCAAAGCTTTTGGATGAAAAAACTGCCTGTAACTAGTATAAAGGGCAGAGTTCTACTCTAAATAGCCAGAGATTTTAGTGGGAAAGCATCCTTTTTGAAGTTATGAGTCAAAATAGAAAACGTGTACAGCAGGCGCTGGGAAGCGTTTTTAAGCAATAAAAAACTGCAAATGTGTGTAAAACTCCAACCAAAGCTTTTGGATGCAAAAAACTGCCTGTAACTAGTATAAAGGGCAGAGTTCTACTCTAAATAGCCAGAGATTTTAGTGGGAAAGCATCCTTTTTGAAGTTATGAGTCAAAATAAAAAAGTGTACAGCCAAGGCGCTGGGAAGCGTTTTTAAGCAATAAAAAACTGCAAATGTGTGTAAAACTCCAACCAAAGCTTTTGGATGCAAAAAAACTGCCTGTAACTAGTATAAAGGGCAGAGTTCTACTCTAAATAGCCAGAGATTTTAGTGGGAAAGCATCCTTTTTGAAGTTATGAGTCAAAATAGAAAACGTGTACAGCAGGCGCTGGGAAGCGTTTTTAAGCAATAAAAAACTGCAAATGTGTGTAAAACTCCAACCAAAGCTTTTGGATGCAAAAAACTGCCTGTAACTAGTATAAAGGGCAGAGTTCTACTCTAAATAGCCAGAGATTTTAGTGGGAAAGCATCCTTTTTGAAGTTATGAGTCAAAATAGAAAACGTGTACAGCAGGCGCTGGGAAGCGTTTTTAAGCAATAAAAAACTGCAAATGTGTGTAAAACTCCAACCAAAGCTTTTGGATGAAAAAAACTGCCTGTAACTAGTATAAAGGGCAGAGTTCTACTCTAAATAGCCAGAGATTTTAGTGGGAAAGCATCCTTTTTGAAGTTATGAGTCAAAATAGAAAACGTGTACAGCAGGCGCTGGGAAGCGTTTTTAAGCAATAAAAAACTGCAAATGTGTGTAAAACTCCAACCAAAGCTTTTGGATGCAAAAAACTGCCTGTAACTAGTATAAAGGGCAGAGTTCTACTCTAAATAGCCAGAGATTTTAGTGGGAAAGCATCCTTTTTGAAGTTATGAGTCAAAATAGAAAACGTGTACAGCAGGCGCTGGGAAGCGTTTTTAAGCAATAAAAAACTGCAAATGTGTGTAAAACTCCAACCAAAGCTTTTGGATGCAAAAAACTGCCTGTAACTAGTATAAAGGGCAGAGTTCTACTCTAAATAGCCAGAGATTTTAGTGGGAAAGCATCCTTTTTGAAGTTATGAGTCAAAATAGAAAACGTGTACAGCAGGCGCTGGGAAGCGTTTTTAAGCAATAAAAAACTGCAAATGTGTGTAAAACTCCAACCAAAGCTTTTGGATGCAAAAAAACTGCCTGTAACTAGTATAAAGGGCAGAGTTCTACTCTAAATAGCCAGAGATTTTAGTGGGAAAGCATCCTTTTTGAAGTTATGAGTCAAAATAGAAAACGTGTACAGCAGGCGCTGGGAAGCGTTTTTAAGCAATAAAAAACTGCAAATGTGTGTAAAACTCCAACCAAAGCTTTTGGATGCAAAAAACTGCCTGTAACTAGTATAAAGGGCAGAGTTCTACTCTAAATAGCCAGAGATTTTAGTGGGAAAGCATCCTTTTTGAAGTTATGAGTCAAAATAAAAACGTGTACAGCAGGCGCTGGGAAGCGTTTTTAAGCAATAAAAAACTGCAAATGTGTGTAAAACTCCAACCAAAGCTTTTGGATGCAAAAAACTGCCTGTAACTAGTATAAAGGGCAGAGTTCTACTCTAAATAGCCAGAGATTTTAGTGGGAAAGCATCCTTTTTGAAGTTATGAGTCAAAATAGAAAAACGTGTACAGCAGGCGCTGGGAAGCGTTTTTAAGCAATAAAAAACTGCAAATGTGTGTAAAACTCCAACCAAAGCTTTTGGATGCAAAAAAACTGCCTGTAACTAGTATAAAGGGCAGAGTTCTACTCTAAATAGCCAGAGATTTTAGTGGGAAAGCATCCTTTTTGAAGTTATGAGTCAAAATAGAAAACGTGTACAGCAGGCGCTGGGAAGCGTTTTTAAGCAATAAAAAACTGCAAATGTGTGTAAAACTCCAACCAAAGCTTTTGGATGCAAAAAACTGCCTGTAACTAGTATAAAGGGCAGAGTTCTACTCTAAATAGCCAGAGATTTTAGTGGGAAAGCATCCTTTTTGAAGTTATGAGTCAAAATAGAAAACGTGTACAGCAGGCGCTGGGAAGCGTTTTTAAGCAATAAAAAACTGCAAATGTGTGTAAAACTCCAACCAAAGCTTTTGGATGCAAAAAACTGCCTGTAACTAGTATAAAGGGCAGAGTTCTACTCTAAATAGCCAGAGATTTTAGTGGGAAAGCATCCTTTTTGAAGTTATGAGTCAAAATAGAAAACGTGTACAGCAGGCGCTGGGAAGCGTTTTTAAGCAATAAAAAACTGCAAATGTGTGTAAAACTCCAACCAAAGCTTTTGGATGCAAAAAAACTGCCTGTAACTAGTATAAAGGGCAGAGTTCTACTCTAAATAGCCAGAGATTTTAGTGGGAAAGCATCCTTTTTGAAGTTATGAGTCAAAATAGAAAACGTGTACAGCAGGCGCTGGGAAGCGTTTTTAAGCAATAAAAAACTGCAAATGTGTGTAAAACTCCAACCAAAGCTTTTGGATGCAAAAAACTGCCTGTAACTAGTATAAAGGGCAGAGTTCTACTCTAAATAGCCAGAGATTTTAGTGGGAAAGCATCCTTTTTGAAGTTATGAGTCAAAATAGAAAACGTGTACAGCAGGCGCTGGGAAGCGTTTTTAAGCAATAAAAAACTGCAAATGTGTGTAAAACTCCAACCAAAGCTTTTGGATGCAAAAAACTGCCTGTAACTAGTATAAAGGGCAGAGTTCTACTCTAAATAGCCAGAGATTTTAGTGGGAAAGCATCCTTTTTGAAGTTATGAGTCAAAATAAAAAAACGTGTACAGCAGGCGCTGGGAAGCGTTTTTAAGCAATAAAAAACTGCAAATGTGTGTAAAACTCCAACCAAAGCTTTTGGATGCAAAAAAACTGCCTGTAACTAGTATAAAGGGCAGAGTTCTACTCTAAATAGCCAGAGATTTTAGTGGGAAAGCATCCTTTTTGAAGTTATGAGTCAAAATAGAAAACGTGTACAGCAGGCGCTGGGAAGCGTTTTTAAGCAATAAAAAACTGCAAATGTGTGTAAAACTCCAACCAAAGCTTTTGGATGCAAAAAACTGCCTGTAACTAGTATAAAGGGCAGAGTTCTACTCTAAATAGCCAGAGATTTTAGTGGGAAAGCATCCTTTTTGAAGTTATGAGTCAAAATAAAAAACGTGTACAGCCAGGCGCTGGGAAGCGTTTTTAAGCAATAAAAAACTGCAAATGTGTGTAAAACTCCAACCAAAGCTTTTGGATGCAAAAAACTGCCTGTAACTAGTATAAAGGGCAGAGTTCTACTCTAAATAGCCAGAGATTTTAGTGGGAAAGCATCCTTTTTGAAGTTATGAGTCAAAATAGAAAACGTGTACAGCAGGCGCTGGGAAGCGTTTTTAAGCAATAAAAAACTGCAAATGTGTGTAAAACTCCAACCAAAGCTTTTGGATGCAAAAAACTGCCTGTAACTAGTATAAAGGGCAGAGTTCTACTCTAAATAGCCAGAGATTTTAGTGGGAAAGCATCCTTTTTGAAGTTATGAGTCAAAATAGAAAACGTGTACAGCAGGCGCTGGGAAGCGTTTTTAAGCAATAAAAAACTGCAAATGTGTGTAAAACTCCAACCAAAGCTTTTGGATGCAAAAAACTGCCTGTAACTAGTATAAAGGGCAGAGTTCTACTCTAAATAGCCAGAGATTTTAGTGGGAAAGCATCCTTTTTGAAGTTATGAGTCAAAATAGAAAACGTGTACAGCAGGCGCTGGGAAGCGTTTTTAAGCAATAAAAAACTGCAAATGTGTGTAAAACTCCAACCAAAGCTTTTGGATGCAAAAAACTGCCTGTAACTAGTATAAAGGGCAGAGTTCTACTCTAAATAGCCAGAGATTTTAGTGGGAAAGCATCCTTTTTGAAGTTATGAGTCAAAATAGAAAACGTGTACAGCAGGCGCTGGGAAGCGTTTTTAAGCAATAAAAAACTGCAAATGTGTGTAAAACTCCAACCAAAGCTTTTGGATGCAAAAAACTGCCTGTAACTAGTATAAAGGGCAGAGTTCTACTCTAAATAGCCAGAGATTTTAGTGGGAAAGCATCCTTTTTGAAGTTATGAGTCAAAATAGAAAACGTGTACAGCAGGCGCTGGGAAGCGTTTTTAAGCAATAAAAAACTGCAAATGTGTGTAAAACTCCAACCAAAGCTTTTGGATGCAAAAAACTGCCTGTAACTAGTATAAAGGGCAGAGTTCTACTCTAAATAGCCAGAGATTTTAGTGGGAAAGCATCCTTTTTGAAGTTATGAGTCAAAATAGAAAACGTGTACAGCAGGCGCTGGGAAGCGTTTTTAAGCAATAAAAAACTGCAAATGTGTGTAAAACTCCAACCAAAGCTTTTGGATGCAAAAAACTGCCTGTAACTAGTATAAAGGGCAGAGTTCTACTCTAAATAGCCAGAGATTTTAGTGGGAAAGCATCCTTTTTGAAGTTATGAGTCAAAATAGAAAAACGTGTACAGCAGGCGCTGGGAAGCGTTTTTAAGCAATAAAAAACTGCAAATGTGTGTAAAACTCCAACCAAAGCTTTTGGATGCAAAAAACTGCCTGTAACTAGTATAAAGGGCAGAGTTCTACTCTAAATAGCCAGAGATTTTAGTGGGAAAGCATCCTTTTTGAAGTTATGAGTCAAAATAGAAAACGTGTACAGCAGGCGCTGGGAAGCGTTTTTAAGCAATAAAAAACTGCAAATGTGTGTAAAACTCCAACCAAAGCTTTTGGATGCAAAAAACTGCCTGTAACTAGTATAAAGGGCAGAGTTCTACTCTAAATAGCCAGAGATTTTAGTGGGAAAGCATCCTTTTTGAAGTTATGAGTCAAAATAGAAAACGTGTACAGCAGGCGCTGGGAAGCGTTTTTAAGCAATAAAAAACTGCAAATGTGTGTAAAACTCCAACCAAAGCTTTTGGATGCAAAAAACTGCCTGTAACTAGTATAAAGGGCAGAGTTCTACTCTAAATAGCCAGAGATTTTAGTGGGAAAGCATCCTTTTTGAAGTTATGAGTCAAAATAGAAAACGTGTACAGCAGGCGCTGGGAAGCGTTTTTAAGCAATAAAAAACTGCAAATGTGTGTAAAACTCCAACCAAAGCTTTTGGATGCAAAAAACTGCCTGTAACTAGTATAAAGGGCAGAGTTCTACTCTAAATAGCCAGAGATTTTAGTGGGAAAGCATCCTTTTTGAAGTTATGAGTCAAAATAGAAAACGTGTACAGCAGGCGCTGGGAAGCGTTTTTAAGCAATAAAAAACTGCAAATGTGTGTAAAACTCCAACCAAAGCTTTTGGATGCAAAAAAACTGCCTGTAACTAGTATAAAGGGCAGAGTTCTACTCTAAATAGCCAGAGATTTTAGTGGGAAAGCATCCTTTTTGAAGTTATGAGTCAAAATAAAAAACGTGTACAGCAGGCGCTGGGAAGCGTTTTTAAGCAATAAAAAACTGCAAATGTGTGTAAAACTCCAACCAAAGCTTTTGGATGCAAAAAACTGCCTGTAACTAGTATAAAGGGCAGAGTTCTACTCTAAATAGCCAGAGATTTTAGTGGGAAAGCATCCTTTTTGAAGTTATGAGTCAAAATAGAAAACGTGTACAGCAGGCGCTGGGAAGCGTTTTTAAGCAATAAAAAACTGCAAATGTGTGTAAAACTCCAACCAAAGCTTTTGGATGCAAAAAACTGCCTGTAACTAGTATAAAGGGCAGAGTTCTACTCTAAATAGCCAGAGATTTTAGTGGGAAAGCATCCTTTTTGAAGTTATGAGTCAAAATAGAAAACGTGTACAGCAGGCGCTGGGAAGCGTTTTTAAGCAATAAAAAACTGCAAATGTGTGTAAAACTCCAACCAAAGCTTTTGGATGCAAAAAACTGCCTGTAACTAGTATAAAGGGCAGAGTTCTACTCTAAATAGCCAGAGATTTTAGTGGGAAAGCATCCTTTTTGAAGTTATGAGTCAAAATAGAAAACGTGTACAGCAGGCGCTGGGAAGCGTTTTTAAGCAATAAAAAACTGCAAATGTGTGTAAAACTCCAACCAAAGCTTTTGGATGCAAAAAAACTGCCTGTAACTAGTATAAAGGGCAGAGTTCTACTCTAAATAGCCAGAGATTTTAGTGGGAAAGCATCCTTTTTGAAGTTATGAGTCAAAATAGAAAACGTGTACAGCAGGCGCTGGGAAGCGTTTTTAAGCAATAAAAAACTGCAAATGTGTGTAAAACTCCAACCAAAGCTTTTGGATGCAAAAAAACTGCCTGTAACTAGTATAAAGGGCAGAGTTCTACTCTAAATAGCCAGAGATTTTAGTGGGAAAGCATCCTTTTTGAAGTTATGAGTCAAATAGAAAACGTGTACAGCAGGCGCTGGGAAGCGTTTTTAAGCAATAAAAAACTGCAAATGTGTGTAAAACTCCAACCAAAGCTTTTGGATGCAAAAAACTGCCTGTAACTAGTATAAAGGGCAGAGTTCTACTCTAAATAGCCAGAGATTTTAGTGGGAAAGCATCCTTTTTGAAGTTATGAGTCAAAATAAAAAACGTGTACAGCAGGCGCTGGGAAGCGTTTTTAAGCAATAAAAAACTGCAAATGTGTGTAAAACTCCAACCAAAGCTTTTGGATGCAAAAAACTGCCTGTAACTAGTATAAAGGGCAGAGTTCTACTCTAAATAGCCAGAGATTTTAGTGGGAAAGCATCCTTTTTGAAGTTATGAGTCAAAATAGAAAACGTGTACAGCAGGCGCTGGGAAGCGTTTTTAAGCAATAAAAAACTGCAAATGTGTGTAAAACTCCAACCAAAGCTTTTGGATGCAAAAAACTGCCTGTAACTAGTATAAAGGGCAGAGTTCTACTCTAAATAGCCAGAGATTTTAGTGGGAAAGCATCCTTTTTGAAGTTATGAGTCAAAATAAAAAAGTGTACAGCAAGGCGCTGGGAAGCGTTTTTAAGCAATAAAAAACTGCAAATGTGTGTAAAACTCCAACCAAAGCTTTTGGATGCAAAAAACTGCCTGTAACTAGTATAAAGGGCAGAGTTCTACTCTAAATAGCCAGAGATTTTAGTGGGAAAGCATCCTTTTTGAAGTTATGAGTCAAAATAGAAAACGTGTACAGCAGGCGCTGGGAAGCGTTTTTAAGCAATAAAAAACTGCAAATGTGTGTAAAACTCCAACCAAAGCTTTTGGATGCAAAAAACTGCCTGTAACTAGTATAAAGGGCAGAGTTCTACTCTAAATAGCCAGAGATTTTAGTGGGAAAGCATCCTTTTTGAAGTTATGAGTCAAAATAGAAAACGTGTACAGCAGGCGCTGGGAAGCGTTTTTAAGCAATAAAAACTGCAAATGTGTGTAAAACTCCAACCAAAGCTTTTGGATGCAAAAAAACTGCCTGTAACTAGTATAAAGGGCAGAGTTCTACTCTAAATAGCCAGAGATTTTAGTGGGAAAGCATCCTTTTTGAAGTTATGAGTCAAAATAGAAAACGTGTACAGCAGGCGCTGGGAAGCGTTTTTAAGCAATAAAAAACTGCAAATGTGTGTAAAACTCCAACCAAAGCTTTTGGATGCAAAAAACTGCCTGTAACTAGTATAAAGGGCAGAGTTCTACTCTAAATAGCCAGAGATTTTAGTGGGAAAGCATCCTTTTTGAAGTTATGAGTCAAAATAGAAAACGTGTACAGCAGGCGCTGGGAAGCGTTTTTAAGCAATAAAAAACTGCAAATGTGTGTAAAACTCCAACCAAAGCTTTTGGATGCAAAAAACTGCCTGTAACTAGTATAAAGGGCAGAGTTCTACTCTAAATAGCCAGAGATTTTAGTGGGAAAGCATCCTTTTTGAAGTTATGAGTCAAAATAGAAAACGTGTACAGCAGGCGCTGGGAAGCGTTTTTAAGCAATAAAAAACTGCAAATGTGTGTAAAACTCCAACCAAAGCTTTTGGATGAAAAAAACTGCCTGTAACTAGTATAAAGGGCAGAGTTCTACTCTAAATAGCCAGAGATTTTAGTGGGAAAGCATCCTTTTTGAAGTTATGAGTCAAAATAGAAAACGTGTACAGCAGGCGCTGGGAAGCGTTTTTAAGCAATAAAAAACTGCAAATGTGTGTAAAACTCCAACCAAAGCTTTTGGATGCAAAAAACTGCCTGTAACTAGTATAAAGGGCAGAGTTCTACTCTAAATAGCCAGAGATTTTAGTGGGAAAGCATCCTTTTTGAAGTTATGAGTCAAAATAGAAAACGTGTACAGCAGGCGCTGGGAAGCGTTTTTAAGCAATAAAAAACTGCAAATGTGTGTAAAACTCCAACCAAAGCTTTTGGATGCAAAAAACTGCCTGTAACTAGTATAAAGGGCAGAGTTCTACTCTAAATAGCCAGAGATTTTAGTGGGAAAGCATCCTTTTTGAAGTTATGAGTCAAAATAGAAAACGTGTACAGCAGGCGCTGGGAAGCGTTTTTAAGCAATAAAAAACTGCAAATGTGTGTAAAACTCCAACCAAAGCTTTTGGATGCAAAAAACTGCCTGTAACTAGTATAAAGGGCAGAGTTCTACTCTAAATAGCCAGAGATTTTAGTGGGAAAGCATCCTTTTTGAAGTTATGAGTCAAAATAGAAAACGTGTACAGCAGGCGCTGGGAAGCGTTTTTAAGCAATAAAAAACTGCAAATGTGTGTAAAACTCCAACCAAAGCTTTTGGATGCAAAAAACTGCCTGTAACTAGTATAAAGGGCAGAGTTCTACTCTAAATAGCCAGAGATTTTAGTGGGAAAGCATCCTTTTTGAAGTTATGAGTCAAAATAGAAAAAGTGTACAGCAAGGCGCTGGGAAGCGTTTTTAAGCAATAAAAAACTGCAAATGTGTGTAAAACTCCAACCAAAGCTTTTGGATGAAAAAAACTGCCTGTAACTAGTATAAAGGGCAGAGTTCTACTCTAAATAGCCAGAGATTTTAGTGGGAAAGCATCCTTTTTGAAGTTATGAGTCAAAATAGAAAACGTGTACAGCAGGCGCTGGGAAGCGTTTTTAAGCAATAAAAAACTGCAAATGTGTGTAAAACTCCAACCAAAGCTTTTGGATGCAAAAAACTGCCTGTAACTAGTATAAAGGGCAGAGTTCTACTCTAAATAGCCAGAGATTTTAGTGGGAAAGCATCCTTTTTGAAGTTATGAGTCAAAATAGAAAACGTGTACAGCAGGCGCTGGGAAGCGTTTTTAAGCAATAAAAAACTGCAAATGTGTGTAAAACTCCAACCAAAGCTTTTGGATGCAAAAAACTGCCTGTAACTAGTATAAAGGGCAGAGTTCTACTCTAAATAGCCAGAGATTTTAGTGGGAAAGCATCCTTTTTGAAGTTATGAGTCAAAATAGAAAACGTGTACAGCAGGCGCTGGGAAGCGTTTTTAAGCAATAAAAAACTGCAAATGTGTGTAAAACTCCAACCAAAGCTTTTGGATGAAAAAACTGCCTGTAACTAGTATAAAGGGCAGAGTTCTACTCTAAATAGCCAGAGATTTTAGTGGGAAAGCATCCTTTTTGAAGTTATGAGTCAAAATAGAAAACGTGTACAGCAGGCGCTGGGAAGCGTTTTTAAGCAATAAAAAACTGCAAATGTGTGTAAAACTCCAACCAAAGCTTTTGGATGCAAAAAACTGCCTGTAACTAGTATAAAGGGCAGAGTTCTACTCTAAATAGCCAGAGATTTTAGTGGGAAAGCATCCTTTTTGAAGTTATGAGTCAAAATAGAAAACGTGTACAGCAGGCGCTGGGAAGCGTTTTTAAGCAATAAAAAACTGCAAATGTGTGTAAAACTCCAACCAAAGCTTTTGGATGCAAAAAACTGCCTGTAACTAGTATAAAGGGCAGAGTTCTACTCTAAATAGCCAGAGATTTTAGTGGGAAAGCATCCTTTTTGAAGTTATGAGTCAAAATAGAAAACGTGTACAGCAGGCGCTGGGAAGCGTTTTTAAGCAATAAAAAACTGCAAATGTGTGTAAAACTCCAACCAAAGCTTTTGGATGCAAAAAACTGCCTGTAACTAGTATAAAGGGCAGAGTTCTACTCTAAATAGCCAGAGATTTTAGTGGGAAAGCATCCTTTTTGAAGTTATGAGTCAAAATAGAAAACGTGTACAGCAGGCGCTGGGAAGCGTTTTTAAGCAATAAAAAACTGCAAATGTGTGTAAAACTCCAACCAAAGCTTTTGGATGCAAAAAACTGCCTGTAACTAGTATAAAGGGCAGAGTTCTACTCTAAATAGCCAGAGATTTTAGTGGGAAAGCATCCTTTTTGAAGTTATGAGTCAAAATAGAAAACGTGTACAGCAGGCGCTGGGAAGCGTTTTTAAGCAATAAAAAACTGCAAATGTGTGTAAAACTCCAACCAAAGCTTTTGGATGCAAAAAACTGCCTGTAACTAGTATAAAGGGCAGAGTTCTACTCTAAATAGCCAGAGATTTTAGTGGAAAGCATCCTTTTTGAAGTTATGAGTCAAAATAGAAAACGTGTACAGCAGGCGCTGGGAAGCGTTTTTAAGCAATAAAAAACTGCAAATGTGTGTAAAACTCCAACCAAAGCTTTTGGATGCAAAAAAACTGCCTGTAACTAGTATAAAGGGCAGAGTTCTACTCTAAATAGCCAGAGATTTTAGTGGGAAAGCATCCTTTTTGAAGTTATGAGTCAAAATAGAAAACGTGTACAGCAGGCGCTGGGAAGCGTTTTTAAGCAATAAAAAACTGCAAATGTGTGTAAAACTCCAACCAAAGCTTTTGGATGCAAAAAAACTGCCTGTAACTAGTATAAAGGGCAGAGTTCTACTCTAAATAGCCAGAGATTTTAGTGGGAAAGCATCCTTTTTGAAGTTATGAGTCAAAATAGAAAAACGTGTACAGCAGGCGCTGGGAAGCGTTTTTAAGCAATAAAAAACTGCAAATGTGTGTAAAACTCCAACCAAAGCTTTTGGATGCAAAAAACTGCCTGTAACTAGTATAAAGGGCAGAGTTCTACTCTAAATAGCCAGAGATTTTAGTGGGAAAGCATCCTTTTTGAAGTTATGAGTCAAAATAGAAAACGTGTACAGCAGGCGCTGGGAAGCGTTTTTAAGCAATAAAAAACTGCAAATGTGTGTAAAACTCCAACCAAAGCTTTTGGATGCAAAAAACTGCCTGTAACTAGTATAAAGGGCAGAGTTCTACTCTAAATAGCCAGAGATTTTAGTGGGAAAGCATCCTTTTTGAAGTTATGAGTCAAAATAGAAAACGTGTACAGCAGGCGCTGGGAAGCGTTTTTAAGCAATAAAAAACTGCAAATGTGTGTAAAACTCCAACCAAAGCTTTTGGATGCAAAAAACTGCCTGTAACTAGTATAAAGGGCAGAGTTCTACTCTAAATAGCCAGAGATTTTAGTGGGAAAGCATCCTTTTTGAAGTTATGAGTCAAAATAGAAAACGTGTACAGCAGGCGCTGGGAAGCGTTTTTAAGCAATAAAAAACTGCAAATGTGTGTAAAACTCCAACCAAAGCTTTTGGATGCAAAAAAACTGCCTGTAACTAGTATAAAGGGCAGAGTTCTACTCTAAATAGCCAGAGATTTTAGTGGGAAAGCATCCTTTTTGAAGTTATGAGTCAAAATAGAAAACGTGTACAGCAGGCGCTGGGAAGCGTTTTTAAGCAATAAAAAACTGCAAATGTGTGTAAAACTCCAACCAAAGCTTTTGGATGCAAAAAACTGCCTGTAACTAGTATAAAGGGCAGAGTTCTACTCTAAATAGCCAGAGATTTTAGTGGGAAAGCATCCTTTTTGAAGTTATGAGTCAAAATAGAAAACGTGTACAGCAGGCGCTGGGAAGCGTTTTTAAGCAATAAAAAACTGCAAATGTGTGTAAAACTCCAACCAAAGCTTTTGGATGCAAAAAACTGCCTGTAACTAGTATAAAGGGCAGAGTTCTACTCTAAATAGCCAGAGATTTTAGTGGGAAAGCATCCTTTTTGAAGTTATGAGTCAAAATAGAAAACGTGTACAGCAGGCGCTGGGAAGCGTTTTTAAGCAATAAAAAACTGCAAATGTGTGTAAAACTCCAACCAAAGCTTTTGGATGCAAAAAACTGCCTGTAACTAGTATAAAGGGCAGAGTTCTACTCTAAATAGCCAGAGATTTTAGTGGGAAAGCATCCTTTTTGAAGTTATGAGTCAAAATAGAAAACGTGTACAGCAGGCGCTGGGAAGCGTTTTTAAGCAATAAAAAACTGCAAATGTGTGTAAAACTCCAACCAAAGCTTTTGGATGCAAAAAACTGCCTGTAACTAGTATAAAGGGCAGAGTTCTACTCTAAATAGCCAGAGATTTTAGTGGGAAAGCATCCTTTTTGAAGTTATGAGTCAAAATAGAAAACGTGTACAGCAGGCGCTGGGAAGCGTTTTTAAGCAATAAAAAACTGCAAATGTGTGTAAAACTCCAACCAAAGCTTTTGGATGCAAAAAACTGCCTGTAACTAGTATAAAGGGCAGAGTTCTACTCTAAATAGCCAGAGATTTTAGTGGGAAAGCATCCTTTTTGAAGTTATGAGTCAAAATAGAAAACGTGTACAGCAGGCGCTGGGAAGCGTTTTTAAGCAATAAAAAACTGCAAATGTGTGTAAAACTCCAACCAAAGCTTTTGGATGCAAAAAACTGCCTGTAACTAGTATAAAGGGCAGAGTTCTACTCTAAATAGCCAGAGATTTTAGTGGGAAAGCATCCTTTTTGAAGTTATGAGTCAAAATAGAAAACGTGTACAGCAGGCGCTGGGAAGCGTTTTTAAGCAATAAAAAACTGCAAATGTGTGTAAAACTCCAACCAAAGCTTTTGGATGCAAAAAACTGCCTGTAACTAGTATAAAGGGCAGAGTTCTACTCTAAATAGCCAGAGATTTTAGTGGGAAAGCATCCTTTTTGAAGTTATGAGTCAAAATAGAAAAAGTGTACAGCCAGGCGCTGGGAAGCGTTTTTAAGCAATAAAAAACTGCAAATGTGTGTAAAACTCCAACCAAAGCTTTTGGATGCAAAAAAACTGCCTGTAACTAGTATAAAGGGCAGAGTTCTACTCTAAATAGCCAGAGATTTTAGTGGGAAAGCATCCTTTTTGAAGTTATGAGTCAAAATAGAAAACGTGTACAGCAGGCGCTGGGAAGCGTTTTTAAGCAATAAAAAACTGCAAATGTGTGTAAAACTCCAACCAAAGCTTTTGGATGCAAAAAAACTGCCTGTAACTAGTATAAAGGGCAGAGTTCTACTCTAAATAGCCAGAGATTTTAGTGGGAAAGCATCCTTTTTGAAGTTATGAGTCAAAATAGAAAAAGTGTACAGCCAGGCGCTGGGAAGCGTTTTTAAGCAATAAAAAACTGCAAATGTGTGTAAAACTCCAACCAAAGCTTTTGGATGCAAAAAAACTGCCTGTAACTAGTATAAAGGGCAGAGTTCTACTCTAAATAGCCAGAGATTTTAGTGGGAAAGCATCCTTTTTGAAGTTATGAGTCAAAATAGAAAACGTGTACAGCAGGCGCTGGGAAGCGTTTTTAAGCAATAAAAAACTGCAAATGTGTGTAAAACTCCAACCAAAGCTTTTGGATGCAAAAAACTGCCTGTAACTAGTATAAAGGGCAGAGTTCTACTCTAAATAGCCAGAGATTTTAGTGGGAAAGCATCCTTTTTGAAGTTATGAGTCAAAATAGAAAACGTGTACAGCAGGCGCTGGGAAGCGTTTTTAAGCAATAAAAAACTGCAAATGTGTGTAAAACTCCAACCAAAGCTTTTGGATGCAAAAAACTGCCTGTAACTAGTATAAAGGGCAGAGTTCTACTCTAAATAGCCAGAGATTTTAGTGGGAAAGCATCCTTTTTGAAGTTATGAGTCAAAATAGAAAACGTGTACAGCAGGCGCTGGGAAGCGTTTTTAAGCAATAAAAAACTGCAAATGTGTGTAAAACTCCAACCAAAGCTTTTGGATGCAAAAAACTGCCTGTAACTAGTATAAAGGGCAGAGTTCTACTCTAAATAGCCAGAGATTTTAGTGGGAAAGCATCCTTTTTGAAGTTATGAGTCAAAATAAAAACGTGTACAGCCAGGCGCTGGGAAGCGTTTTTAAGCAATAAAAAACTGCAAATGTGTGTAAAACTCCAACCAAAGCTTTTGGATGCAAAAAAACTGCCTGTAACTAGTATAAAGGGCAGAGTTCTACTCTAAATAGCCAGAGATTTTAGTGGGAAAGCATCCTTTTTGAAGTTATGAGTCAAAATAGAAAACGTGTACAGCAGGCGCTGGGAAGCGTTTTTAAGCAATAAAAAACTGCAAATGTGTGTAAAACTCCAACCAAAGCTTTTGGATGCAAAAAACTGCCTGTAACTAGTATAAAGGGCAGAGTTATACTCTAAATAGCCAGAGATTTAAGTGGGAAAGCATCCTTTTTGAAGTTATGAGTCAAAATAAAAAAAGTGTACAGCCAGGCGCTGGGAAGCGTTTTTAAGCAATAAAAAACTGCAAATGTGTGTAAAACTCCAACCAAAGCTTTTGGATGAAAAAAACTGCCTGTAACAAGTATAAAGGGCAGAGTTCTATTCTAAATAGCCAGAGATTTTAGTGGGAAAGCATCCTTTTTGAAGTTATGAGTCAAAATAGAAAACGTGTACAGCAGGCGCTGGGAAGCGTTTTTAAGCAATAAAAAACTGCAAATGTGTAAAACTCCAACCAAAGCTTTTGGATGCAAAAAACTGCCTGTAACTAGTATAAAGGGCAGAGTTCTATTCTAAATAGCCAGAGATTTTAGTGGGAAAGCTTCCTTTTTGAAGTTATAAGTCAAAATAGAAAACGTGTACAGCAGGCGCTGGGAAGCGTTTTTAAGCAATAAAAAACTGCAAATGTGTGTAAAACTCCAACCAAAGCTTTGGATGCAAAAAACTGCCTGTAACTAGTATAAAGGGCAGAGTTCTACTCTAAATAGCCAGAGATTTTAGCGGGAAAGCATCCTTTTTGAAGTTATGAGTCAAAATAAAAAAAGTGTACAGCCAAGGCGCTGGGAAGCGTTTTTAAGCAATAAAAAACTGCAAATGTGTGTAAAACTCCAACCAAAGCTTTTGGATGAAAAAAACTGCCTGTAACAAGTATAAAGGGCAGAGTTCTATTCTAAATAGCCAGAGATTTTAGTGGGAAAGCATCCTTTTTGAAGTTATGAGTCAAAATAGAAAACGTGTACAGCAGGCGCTGGGAAGCGTTTTTAAGCAATAAAAAACTGGAAATGTGTGTAAAACTCCAACCAAAGCTTTTGGATGCAAAAAACTGCCTGTAACTAGTATAAAGGGCAGAGTTCTACTCTAAATAGCCAGAGATTTTAGTGGGAAAGCATCCTTTTTGAAGTTATGAGTCAAAATAGAAAAAGTGTACAGCCAGGCGCTGGGAATTGTTTTTAAGCAATAAAAAACTGCAAATGTGTGTAAAACTCCAAGCAAAGCTTTGGGATTCAAAAAACTGCCTGTAATTAGTATAAAGGGGAGAGTTCTACTCTCAATAGCCAGAGATATTACTGGGAAAGCATCCTTTGTGAAGTTATGAGTCAAAATAAAAAACGTGTACAGCCAGGCGCTGGGAAGCGTTTTTAAGCAATAAAAAACTGCAAATGTGGGTAAAACTCCAACCAAACCTTTGGGATTCGAAAAACTGCCTGTAACTAGTATAAAGGGGTGAGTTCTCCTCTAAATAGCCAGAGATATTACTGGGAAAGCATCCTTTGTGAAGTTATGAGTCAAAATAAAAAAAAGTGTACAGCAGGCGCTGGGAAGCATTTTTAAGCAATAAAAAACTGCAAATGTGTGTAAAACTCCAACCAAAGCTTTGTGATTAAAAAACTGCCTGTTACAAGTATAAAGGCGCGCGTTCTACTCTAAATAGCCTGAGATTTTACTGGGAAAGCATCCTTTGTGAAGTTATGAGTCAAAATAAAAAACGTGTACAGCCAGGCGCTGGGAAGCGTTTTTAAGCAATAAAAACCTGCAAATGTGTGTAAAACTCCAACCAAAGCTTTGGGATTAAAAAACTGCCTGTTACAAGTATAAAGGGGAGAGTTCTACTCTAAATAGGCAGAGATTTTACTGGGAAAGCATCATTTGTGAAGTTAGGAGTCAAAATAAAAAACCTGTACAGCCAGGCGCTGGGAAGCGTTTTTAAGCAATAAAAAACTGCAAATGTGTGTAAAACTGCAACCAAAGCTTTGGGATTCAAAAAACTGCCTGTTACTCGTATCAAGGGGAAAGTTCTACTCTAAATAGCCTGAGATTTTACTGGGAAAGTATCCTTTGTGAAGTTATGATTCAAAATAAAAAAAAGTGTACAGCCAGGTGCTGGGAAGCGTTTTTAAGCAATAAAAAACTGCAAATGTGTGTAAAACTGCAACCAAAGCTTTGGGATTCAAAAAACTGCCTGTAACTAGTATAAAGGAGAGAGTTCTATTCTCAATAGCCAGAGATTTTACTGGGAAATCAACCTTTGTGAATTTATGAGTCAAAATAGAAAACGTGTACAGCCAGGCGCTGGGAAGCGTTTTTAAGCAATAAAAAACTGCAAATGTGTGCAAAACTCCAACTAAAGCTTTGTGATTTAAAAAACTGCCTGTTACAAGTATAAAGGGGAGAGTTCTACTCTAAATAGCCAGAGATTTTACTGGGAAAGCATCATTTGTGAAGTTATGACCCAAAATAAAAAACGTGTACAGCCAGGCGCTGGGAAGCGTTTTTAAGCAATAAAAAACTGCAAATGTGTGTAAAACTACAACCAAAGCTTTGGGATTCAAAAAACTGCCTGTAACTAGTATAAAGGGGAGAGTTCTACTCTAAATAGCCAGAGATTTTACTGGGAAAGCGTCCTTTGTGAAGTTATGAGTCAAAATAGAAAAAGTGTACAGCCAGGCGCTGGGAATTGTTTTTAAGCAATAAAAAACTGCAAATGTGTGTAAAACTCCAAGCAAAGCTTTGGGATTCAAAAAACTGCCTGTAATTAGTATAAAGGGGAGAGTTCTACTCTCAATAGCCAGAGATATTACTGGGAAAGCATCCTTTGTGAAGTTATGAGTCAAAATAAAAAAAGTGTACAGCAGGCGCTGGGAAGCGTTTTTAAGCAATAAAAAACTGCAAATGTGTGTAAAACTCCAACCAAAGCTTTTGGATGCAAAAAACTGCTTGTAACTAGTATAAAGGGCAGAGTTATACTCTAAATAGCCAGAGATTTAAGTGGGAAAGCATCCTTTTTGAAGTTATGAGTCAAAATAAAAAAAAGTGTACAGCCAAGGCGCTGGGAAGCGTTTTTAAGCAATAAAAAACTGCAAATGTGTGTAAAACTCCAACCAAAGCTTTTGGATGAAAAAAACTGCCTGTAACAAGTATAAAGGGCAGAGTTCTATTCTAAATAGCCAGAGATTTTAGTGGGAAAGCATCCTTTTTGAAGTTATGAGTCAAAATAGAAAACGTGTACAGCAGGCGCTGGGAAGCGTTTTTAAGCAATAAAAAACTGCAAATGTGTGTAAAACTCCAACCAAAGCTTTTGGATGCAAAAAACTGCCTGTAACTAGTATAAAGGGCAGAGTTCTATTCTAAATAGCCAGAGATTTTAGTGGGAAAGCTTCCTTTTTGAAGTTATAAGTCAAAATAGAAAACGTGTACAGCAGGCGCTGGGAAGCGTTTTTAAGCAATAAAAAACTGCAAATGTGTGTAAAACTCCAACCAAAGCTTTTGGATGAAAAAAACTGCCTGTAACAAGTATAAAGGGCAGAGTTCTATTCTAAATAGCCAGAGATTTTAGTGGGAAAGCATCCTTTTTGAAGTTATGAGTCAAAATAGAAAACGTGTACAGCAGGCGCTGGGAAGCGTTTTTAAGCAATAAAAAACTGGAAATGTGTGTAAAACTCCAACCAAAGCTTTTGGATGCAAAAAACTGCCTGTAACTAGTATAAAGGGCAGAGTTCTACTCTAAATAGCCAGAGATTTTAGTGGGAAAGCATCCTTTTTGAAGTTATGAGTCAAAATAAAAAAAGTGTACTGCCAGGCACTGGGAAGCGTTTTTAAGCAATACAAAACTGCAAATGTGTCTAAAACTCCAACCAAAGCTTTGGGATTCAAAAAACTGCCTGTAATTAGTATAAAGGGGAGAGTTCTACTCTCAATAGCCAGAGATATTACTGGGAAAGCATCCTTTGTGAAGTTATGAGTCAAAATAAAAAACGTGTACAGCCAGGCGCTGGGAAGCGTTTTTAAGCAATAAAAAACTGCAAATGTGTGTAAAACTCCAACCAAAGCTTTGGGATTAAAAAACTGCCTGTTACAAGTATAAAGGGGAGAGTTCTACTCTAAATAGGCAGAGATTTTACTGGGAAAGCATCATTTGTGAAGTTATGAGTAAAAATAGAAAACGAGTACAGCAGGCGCTGGGAAGCGTTTTTAAGCAATAAAAAACTGCAAATGTGTGTAAAACTGCAACCAAAGCTTTGGGATTCAAAAAACTGCCTGTAACTAGTATAAAGGGGAGAGTTCTATTCTCAATAGCCAGAGATTTTACTGGGAAATCAACCTTTGTGAATTTATGAGTCAAAATAGAAAACGTGTACAGCCAGGCGCTGGGAAGCGTTTTTAAGCAATAAAAAACTGCAAATGTGTGCAAAACTCCAACTAAAGCTTTGTGATTTAAAAAACTGCCTGTTACAAGTATAAAGGGGAGAGTTCTACTCTAAATAGCCAGAGATTTTACTGGGAAAGCATCCTTTTTGAAGTTATGAGTCAAAATAGAAAACGTGTACAGCAGGCGCTGGGAAGCGTTTTTAAGCAATAAAAAACTGCAAATGTGTGTAAAACTCCAACCAAAGCATTTGGATGCAAAAAACTGCCTGTAACAAGTATAAAGGGCAGAGTTCTACTCTAAATAGCCAGAGATTTCAGTGGGAAAGCATCCTTTTTGAAGTTATGAGTCAAAACAGAAAACGTGTACAGCAGGCGCTGGGAAGCGTTTTTAAGCAATAAAAAACTGCAAATGTGTGTAAAACTCCAACCAAAGCTTTTGGATGCAAAAAACTGCCTGTAACTACTATAAAGGGCAGAGTTCTACTCTAAATAGCCAGAGATTTTAGTGGGAAAGCATCCTTTTTGAAGTTATGAGTCAAAATAAAAAAAGTGTACAGCCAAGGCGCTGGGAAGCGTTTTTAAGCAATAAAAAACTGCAAATGTGTGTAAAACTCCAACCAAAGCTTTGGGATTAAAAAACTGCCTGTTACAAGTATAAAGGGGAGAGTTCTACTCTAAATAGGCAGAGATTTTACTGGGAAAGCATCATTTGTGAAGTTAGGAGTCAAAATAAAAAACCTGTACAGCCAGGCGCTGGGAAGCGTTTTTAAGCAATAAAAAACTGCAAATGTGTGTAAAACTGCAACCAAAGCTTTGGGATTCAAAAAACTGCCTGTTACTCGTATCAAGGGGAGAGTTCTACTCTAAATAGCCTGCGATTTTACTGGGAAAGTATCCTTTGTGAAGTTATGATTCAAAATAAAAAAAAGTGTACAGCCAGGTGCTGGGAAGCGTTTTTAAGCAATAAAAAACTGCAAATGTGTGTAAAACTCCAACCAAAGCTTTGGGATTAAAAAACTGCCTGTTACAAGTATAAAGGGGAGAGTTCTACTCTAAATAGGCAGAGATTTTACTGGGAAAGCATCATTTGTGAAGTTAGGAGTCAAAATAAAAAACGTGTACAGCCAGGCGCTGGGAAGCGTTTTTAAGCAATAAAAAACTGCAAATGTGTGTAAAACTGCAACCAAAGCTTTGGGATTCAAAAAACTGCCTGTTACTCGTATCAAGGGGAGAGTTCTACTCTAAATAGCCTGAGATTTTACTGGGAAAGCATCATTTGTGAAGTTATGAGTAAAAATAGAAAACGAGTACAGCAGGCGCTGGGAAGCGTTTTTAAGCAATAAAAAACTGCAAATGTGTGTAAAACTGCAACCAAAGCTTTGGGATTCAAAAAACTGCCTGTAACTAGTATAAAGGGGAGAGTTCTATTCTCAATAGCCAGAGATTTTACTGGGAAATCAACCTTTGTGAATTTATGAGTCAAAATAGAAAACGTGTACAGCCAGGCGCTGGGAAGCGTTTTTAAGCAATAAAAAACTGCAAATGTGTGCAAAACTCCAACCAAAGCTTTGTGATTTAAAAAACTGCCTGTTACAAGTATAAAGGGGAGAGTTCTACTCTAAATAGCCAGAGATTTTACTGGGAAAGCATCATTTGTGAAGTTATGACCCAAAATAAAAAACGTGTACAGCCAGGCGCTGGGAAGTGTTTTTAAGCAATAAAAAACTGCAAATGTGTGTAAAACTACAACCAAAGCTTTGGGATTCAAAAAACTGCCTGTAACTAGTATAAAGGGGAGAGTTCTACTCTAAATAGCCAGAGATTTTACTGGGAAAGCGTCCTTTGTGAAGTTATGAGTCAAAATAGAAAAAGTGTACAGCCAGACGCTGGGAATTGTTTTTAAGCAATAAAAAACTGCAAATGTGTGTAAAACTCCAAGCAAAGCTTTGGGATTCAAAAATCTGCCTGTAACTAGTATAAAGGGTAGAGTTCTACTGTAAATAGCCAGAGATTTTACTGGGAAATCATCCTTTGTGAAGTTATGAGTCAAAATATAAAAAGTGTACAGCCAGGCGCTTGGAAGCGTTTTTAAGCAATAAAAAACTGCAAATGTGTGTAAAAGTCCAACCAAAGCTTTGGGATTCAAAAAACTGCCTGTTACAAGTATAAAGGGGAGAGTTCTACTCTAAATAGCCAGAGATTTTACTGGGAAAGCATCATTTGTGAAGTTATGACCCAAAATAAAAAACGTGTACAGCCAGGCGCTGGGAAGCATTTTTAAGCAATAAAAAACTGCAAATGTGTGTAAAACTCCAACCAAAGCTTTGGGATTCAAAAAACTGCCTGTAACTAGTATAAAGGGGAGAGTTCTATTCTCAATAGCCAGAGATTTTACTGGGAAATCAACCTTTGTGAATTTATGAGTCAAAATAGAAAACGTGTACAGCCAGGCGCTGGGAAGCGTTTTTAAGCAATAAAAAACTGCAAATGTGTGCAAAACTCCAACCAAAGCTTTGTGATTTAAAAAACTGCCTGTTACAAGTATAAAGGGGAGAGTTCTACTCTAAATAGCCAGAGATTTTACTGGGAAAGCATCATTTGTGAAGTTATGACCCAAAATAAAAAACGTGTACAGCCAGGCGCTGGGAAGTGTTTTTAAGCAATAAAAAACTGCAAATGTGTGTAAAACTACAACCAAAGCTTTGGGATTCAAAAAACTGCCTGTAACTAGTATAAAGGGGAGAGTTCTACTCTAAATAGCCAGAGATTTTACTGGGAAAGCGTCCTTTGTGAAGTTATGAGTCAAAATAGAAAAAGTGTACAGCCAGACGCTGGGAATTGTTTTTAAGCAATAAAAAACTGCAAATGTGTGTAAAACTCCAAGCAAAGCTTTGGGATTCAAAAATCTGCCTGTAACTAGTATAAAGGGTAGAGTTCTACTGTAAATAGCCAGAGATTTTACTGGGAAATCATCCTTTGTGAAGTTATGAGTCAAAATATAAAAAGTGTACAGCCAGGCGCTTGGAAGCGTTTTTAAGCAATAAAAAACTGCAAATGTGTGTAAAAGTCCAACCAAAGCTTTGGGATTCAAAAAACTGCCTGTTACAAGTATAAAGGGGAGAGTTCTACTCTAAATAGCCAGAGATTTTACTGGGAAAGCATCATTTGTGAAGTTATGACCCAAAATAAAAAACGTGTACAGCCAGGCGCTGGGAAGCATTTTTAAGCAATAAAAAACTGCAAATGTGTGTAAAACTCCAACCAAAGCTTTGGGATTCAAAAAACTGCCTGTAACTAGTATAAAGGGGAGAGTTCTACTCTAAATAGCCAGAGATTTTACTGGGAAAGCATCATTTGTGAAGTTATGAGTCAAACTAAAAAAAGTGTAGAGCAGGCGCTGGGAAGCATTTTTAAGCAATAAAAAACTGCAAATGTGTGTAAAACTCCAACCAAAGCTTTGGGATTAAAAACACTGCCTGTAACTAGTATAAAGGGGAGAGTTCTACTCTAAATAGCCAGAGATTTTACTGGGAAAGCATCATTTGTGAAGTTATGAGTCAAAATAAAAAACGTGTACAGCCAGGCGCTGGGAAGCGTTTTTAAGCAATAAAAAACTGCAAATGTGTGTAAAACTCCAACCAAAGCTTTGGGATTCAAAAAACTGCCTGTAACTCGTATCAAGGGGAGAGTTCTACTCTAAATAGCCAGAGATTTTACTGGGAAAGCATCCTTTGTGAAGTTATGAGTCAAAATAAAAAAACTGGACAGCCAGGCGCAGGGAAGCGTTTTTAAGCAATAAAAAACTGCAAATGTGGGTAAAACTCCAACCAAACCTTTGGGATTCGAAAAACTGCCTGTAACTAGTATAAAGGGGTGAGTTCTCCTCTAAATAGCCAGAGATATTACTGGGAAAGCATCCTTTGTTAAGTTATGAGTCAAAATAAAAAAAAGTGTACAGCAGGCGCTGGGAAGCATTTTTAAGCAATAAAAAACTGCAAATGTGTGTAAAACTCCAACCAAAGCTTTGTGATTAAAAAACTGCCTGTTACAAGTATAAAGGGGCGTGTTCTACTCTAAATAGCGTGAGATTTTACTGGGAAAGCATCCTTTGTGAAGTTATGAGTCAAAATAAAAAACGTGTACAGCCAGGCGCTGGGAAGCGTTTTTAAGCAATAAAAAACTGCAAATGTGTGTAAAACTCCAACCAAAGCTTTGGGATTAAAAAACTGCCTGTTACAAGTATAAAGGGGAGAGTTCTACTCTCAATAGGCAGAGATTTTACTGGGAAAGCATCATTTGTGAAGTTAGGAGTCAAAATAAAAAACGTGTACAGCCAGGCGCTGGGAAGCGTTTTTAAGCAATAAAAAACTGCAAATATGTGTAAAACTCCAACCAAAGCTTTGGGATTCAAAAAACTGCCTGTAACTAGTATAAAGGGGAGAGTTCTATTCTCAATAGCCAGAGATTTTACTGGGAAATCAACCTTTGTGAAGTTATGAGTCAAAATAGAAAAAGTGTACAGCCAGGCGCTGGGAATTGTTTTTAACCAATAAAAAACTGCAAATGTGTGTAAAACCCCAAGCAAAGCTTTGGGATTTAAAAAACTGCCTGTTACAAGTATAAAGGGGAGAGTTCTACTCTAAATAGCCAGAGATTTTACTGGGAAAGCATCCTTTGTGAAGTTATGAGTCAAAATAAAAAAAGTGTACACCCAGGCGCTGGGAAGCGTTTTTAAGCAATAAAAAACTGCAAATGTGTGTAAAACTCCAAGCAAAGCTTTGGGATTCAAAAATCTGCCTGTAACTAGTATAAAGGCGAGAGTTCTACTGTAAATAGCCAGAGATTTTACTGGGAAATCATCCTTTGTGAAGTTATGAGTCAAAATATAAAAAGTGTACAGCCAGGCGCTTGGAAGCGTTTTTAAGCAATAAAAAACTGCAAATGTGTGTAAAAGTCCAACCAAAGCTTTGGGATTCAAAAAAATGCCTGTAACTAGTATAAAGGGTAGAGTTCTACTCTAAATAGCCAGAGATTTTACTGGGAAAGCATCATTTGTGAAGGTATGAGTAAAAATATAAAAAGTGTACAGCCAAGGCGCTGGGAAGCGTTTTTAAGCAATAAAAAACTGCAAATGTGTGTAAAACTCCAACAAAGCTTTGGGATTCAAAAAACTGCCTGTAACTAGTATAAAGGGGGGAGTTCTACTGTAAATAGCCAGAGATTTTACTGAGAAAGCATCCTTTGTGAAGTTATGAGTCAAAATAAAAGAAGTGTACAGCCAAGGCGCTGGGAAGCGTTTTTAAGCAATAAAAAAATGCAAATGTGTGTAAAACTCCAACCAAAGCTTTGGGATTCAAAAAACTGCCTGTAACTAGTATAAAGGGGAGAGTTCTACTCTAAATAGCCAGAGATTTTACTGGGAAAGCATCCTTTGTGAAGTTATGAGTCAAAATAAAAAAAGTGTACACCCAGGCGCTGGGAAGCGTTTTTAAGCAATAAAAAATTGCAAATGTGTGTAAAACTCCAAGCAAAGCTTTGGGATTGAAGGGAATATATAATACTTTATATTCTAATATGTAATTCTAACAAGTTTGGAAGAGAATGTGTATTGGAGTATAGGAGTATATTGCAGGAAGGCCCCCATCGGGAGGTATTTGGCCCCCATCAGGGGGTATTTGGAGACAGATGTCAAGGAAGAAAGGAACTGCGGGGAGCCACTATAAACATTGAATGCAGGAGACATCTGCAGGCGGCGTCTGGAGCCAGATCAGATAGTCATCATTCGGCCGAACAACGATCACGTCAGATTACGGACCAATCAGACGACAGCGATTCCATACCGGGCTGTTTGAAACATTGTATAAGTCTGGGGTAGAGTCAGATTGTTTTAGTTCGACTCATGTATCTGCTAAGGATAAGATAGGGTAGTTACGAACCCAGAGCTCTGCAAAATGTATAGACTCCTCTGTCAGGAATAAATTGGTTGTTTTTTATACATTGTTGTGAACGAAGTTCTTTCACGAAAACGAGCACGCTTGGAACCACGGAAGTTAGGAGATTTTAAAATACACATTCCTTCAAATGGTGACCGCGACGTCATCCTGAAGGAACATTAGATAAAAAGACAGAGGAGCTGACAGGAATTCAGTTGGACTGCAAATCTCCCCAGTGCACTGAAATAAAAAAAGTGAGCGGAAGCCTCTTTGAGTATATCATGAATTCTGCACATTGGAAATGGCGAAATTTGGGAGACTTGTGGTACAGTTGTTTTGTTGTCAATAGTTAATAAGACGTGTTGTTAAAATTGCATAATTAAAAGTCAGGGTAACGGAGGACCTGACGTCAGGGTAACGGAGGACCTGACAGACCAGGATCAGAGAAAATCCTGGAAGTAGGGTAACAAGTTACCTACTTGTCCCGTCGTAGACTGACTTGAAATTGGACGCGGTTTCAAATTGTAACGTTTCGGTAGACGTTCGGGATTTTGGGACCCCCAAAAACTGATTTAGAATAAGATGAGTGTGCCACCAAAACTCGGGGTTGTGAATTGGACAGTCGAGTGTCGAGGTAATGAATGTGATATGTGTCGGATTTGTGGATTGAAAGAGCAAGGCAGAAAAAGAAACAAACAGGATTAAGAAGTGTGTGGGCAAAGTGGAAAAGAAAAAGGAATGTAAGTTGTTTCACGTAACAGAGAGGTTATTCTGAAAGGAAAAAGATGAAGGAAAAGTTGGATGCTGCAGGGTGGAGAGAGAATTGAAGGTTGAATAAGAAAATAGAAGAGTGAAAAATTGAGTAGAAAAATTTATGAGATTTTTCTGGTGTGCCCTGCCATGGCAGCTGTTAGAGCTGTTCAGAAAAAAAGAGCGACAAATTCCCCCGCTAAATACAATTTACGGACCTTTCCGAAAACGGCCCCAGTGACGTCACTATAACCGGCATTGCCGGTCAAGGTAGCGGCTCAAATGGCAGACCAATTGTAGAGGGGAAATAAAACTCCTATCAATTCCGCACGAGCCCGGTTTTTGGTTTCCTTTGGCAAGGGTGGCAAAGATTCTGTTCTAATAAGAGGAGTCATTTGCCATGTCAACCTTGCCTTTCTGTTTTGTTCCTCCTGGTACTCTTCTACTAGGGGAATAACGACGGTGTCCAGATCCACATCTGATGAGTCTTCCTCGCTCAAGGTGTTGAGACCCGGCACTTCCTTCTTTTCCGCAAGCATTTTTATTCTCTAATGTAATCTCGGTGTTCCCGATATCTGGGCACTGCCCTTGGCCTTTCACTGTCCACCAGTTTACATTTTATCTCTGTTGTATTCGCCAGCATTTTTACTATGGGGTCTAACCCAACGCAGGTGCTAACCAATTCAACTACATTGTATCTTTCCATCATCCTTATCCACCACTTCATCCATTGGGGAGCTTCTCTACGATTGTAGTCTTCTCCATGGTGATCTACTATTATTGTCATCACTCCAGTTTCTTCGGCCGTCTCTGCCTTAAACTGGCCTTGTCCCTTGACGGCTCTCTTCACCGTTGTCGGGAGTTCTAAGTGTTGTATGGATGGATTTTCCGTTTCTACCATCCTCCTTACTCCGGGCGGCCATTCTTCCAAGCCCCCATTATATAGCACGAGTCTTATTGGTATTTCATGTTGTCCTAGAGGTCGGGTCTTCGATTCCACCACTGCCTCTCTTCCTTCTGAGGGGCCCGTGGGCTCGTCTTCTCCCGCATTCATAAACATTTCTTCTTAGCGTATTAACTTGGCCGTGGCCCGCTACTGTTCAGCGTATTAACTTGGCCGTAGCCCGCTTCTGTTCAGCGTATTCATTTGGCTGTAGCCCGCTTCTGTTGTAGGAGTGGAGCTGCCTATTTCCGATACCCCCCAGTAGTGCATAGGGTCATGGGCTCGTACTACAGCTCCTGGTTACTCAGCTCCGCACTTTTAGCGTCGCCTCTACACACTTAGAATAATTAGCCGTGAGCGTTTCACCTGTCCCCACTGACTAACATTCTTTACTAAACGATGGGATGGTTACTCACTGCGTTCAGGGACCCACCCTGTTAATGTATGGTTTAGTTTAAGTCCAGTCTCATTTGAAGAAAAGGAGAAAAGAAAAAAAAAATTTCAGTCCATCCTTGAAGAAAAACTAAAGTAGTTCTTGTTGGTAGAAAAATCAAAATCTGTCCACTTCCGAAGAAAAACCAAAGTGATTCTTGTTGGTAGAAAAATCTAAATCTGTCCACTTCCGAAGAAAAACCAAATAATTCTTGTTAGTAGAAAAATCAAAATCTGTCCACTTCCGAAGAAAGACTAAAGTCATTCTTGTCCGTAGAAAAATCTAAATCTGGCTAACATGGCAAAAAGGAAGGGCAAGGGAAAAGTGGACTTCGGCAAGGAAATACCGAAGTCGACTAACTGGGTTAAAGTGTCTCCTATTATGGAAAAAGGGCGATAAATGTTCAGAGGTACGCCACAGTAGGATAATAGGGAATAAGGGAAATCAGAATCAGAATCATCTTTATTTGCCAAGTATGTCCAAAACACACAAGGAATTTGTCTCTGGTAGTTGGAGCCGCTCTAGTACAACAGACAGTCAATTTACAGAACACTTTGGGGACATAAAGACATTGACAAAAAACAATTGTGCAAAAAGATACAGAGTCCTCTAGCACTTAGAGCAGTTCGAATGACTAATATTGCAATGGTCCGGTGCAATGACCATTGTGCAAAGGGCGCTGAGACTTCAAGGAGTGTATGCGGTTTAAAGTAACGAGTAGTGCGATCATCTGGGACAATGTTGGTTGTGCAAATGTTACAGATACTCCTCAATCAGTGTGCAAATGGAGCAGATGCTACTCTGGCATGAGTGGCCAGTATATGCAAATAGTGCAGCATGGCGAGACAACTACAGTGAGTGCACGAGTAATACATAATTGGCCCCACAGAAATGTGACAACGAACTCAAGTCAAAAAATTGCCATCTTGTTGTAATGGAATTATAGGTTAGGTGTTTAAGAAGTTGATCGCAAGAGGGAAGAAGCTGTTGGAATGTCTACTAGTTCTAGTTTGCGTTGATCGGTAGCGCCTACCTGAGGAAAGGAGCTGGAAGAGCTGGTGACCGGGGTGCAAACGGTCCGAGAGGATTTTGCACGCCCTTGTCTTAGTTCTGGCAGCGTGCAAGTCCTCAATGGTGGGTAGGGGGGTACCGACAATCCTTTCAGCAGTGTTGATTGTCCGTTGCAGTCGGAGTTTGTCCTTTTTTGTAGCAGCACCAAACCAGACTGTGATGGAAGAACACAGGACTGATTCGATGACCGCTGTGTAGAACTGTCTCAGCAGCTCCGGTGCCAGGCCGTGCTTTCTCAGAAGCCGCAGGAAGTACATCCTCTGCTGGGCCTTTTTGAGGACGGAGTTGATGTTGGTCGCCCACTTCAGGTCCTGAGAGATTGTAATTCCCAGGAACTTGAAGGTCTCGACGGTTGACACAAGGCAGCTGGACAACGTGAGGGGCAGCTGTGGCGAAGGATGCCTCCTGAAGTCCACGATCATCTCTACAGTCTTGAGCGTGTTCAGCTCCAGGTTGTGTCGGCCGCACCACAGCTCCAGCCGCTCCGCTTCCTGTCGATTTGCAGACTCGTCACCGTCCTTGATGAGGCCGATGACAGTGGTGTCATCTGCAAACTTCAGGAGCTTGACAGTCGGGTTCGCTGAGGTGCAGTCGTTCGTGTAGAGAGAGAAGAGCAGCGGAGAGAGGACACAAACTTGGGGCGCCCCAGTGCTGATGCTGCGTGTGGATGAGGTGGCCTACCCCAGCCTGACCTGCTGTGTCCTGCCCGTCAGAAATCTGTAAATCCACTGGCAGATGGCAGGTGAGACGCTGAGCTGGAGAAGCTTGGTTGAAAGGAGTTCAGGGATGATGGTGTTGAACGCTGAGCTGAAGTCCACGAACAGGATCCTCACGTAGGTCCCTGCACTGTCGAGGTGTTCTAGGAAGAAGTGCAGTCCCATGTTGACTGCATCATCCGCAGACCTGTTCGCTTGGTAGGCAAACTGCAGGGGGTCCAGCAGGGGACCTGTGACACTCTTGAGGTGGTCCAGCACGAGACGTTCAAAGGACTTCATGACCACAGATGTCAAAGCGACAGGCCTGTAGTCATTCAGACCAGAGATTGCAGGTTTCTTGGGGACTGGAATGATGGTGGAGCGTTTGAAACAGGATGGAACTTCGCACATTTCCAAAGATCTGTTGAAGATCTGAGTGAAGACTGGAGCGAGCTGGTCCGCGCAGACTTTGAGGCAGGATGGGGACACATGGTCCGGTCCTGCCGCTTTGTTAATCTTCTGTTGTTTGAAGATGCGTCTCACATCCTGTTCATGGATGGTTAACGCAGGAGTCAGAGGTGTGGTTGTGGTCGCGGGTGCGGCCGGGTGGGTGTGTGGAGTGAAACTGTCCTTTTCAAATCTGCAGTAGAAGGTATTCAAGTCGTTGGCTAGTGTGCTATTGTTCTCATCTTGGGGGGATCGTCGCTTGTAATTAGTCAGCGATTGGAATGCATGCCAGACTGATTTCGAGTCGTTCGCGCTAAACTGTTTTTCCAACTTTGCTGCATAGATCCTCTTTGCAATGTTAATTTCTTTAGTAAGCTGGTTTCTAGCTCGATTATACAGGGCCCTGTCCCCGCTCTGATATGCATCTTCCTTAGCTTGGCGAAGCTGCTTAAGTTTAGCAGTGAACCACGGCTTGTTGTTGTTGAATGTCCGAAATGATTTTGTTGGTACACAAACCTCTTCACAGAAACTGATGTAGGATGTGACAGTGTCCGTATATTCAACCAGGCTGCCAGCTGAATTTTCAAAGACACTCCAGTCTGTGCAGTCTAAACAGCTTTGAAGTTCCATCTTGGCTTCATTGGTCCACTTTTTGACTGTTTTCACTGTAGGCTTCGCACATTTAAGTTCTTGCTTGTACGTCGGTATTAAGTGAATTAAGCAGTGATCAGACGAGCCCAGGGCTGCACGAGGTATAGCACGGTATCCGTTTTCCACCGTAGTGTAGCAGTGGTCTAAAGTATTATTTTCCCTGGTAGGACAGTCGATGTGCTGCTTGTATTTAGGGAGTTCGTGGTTGAGTTTAGCTTTGTTAAAGTCCCCGATAATAATGAGGGGTGAGTCCGGGTGTTTTTTTTTCAATTTCGTTGACTTGTTCGGCGAGCATTAGCAATGCGGCGTTCGTGTTAGCTTGAGGTGTAATATAGACTCCAGCCAGTATAAACGATGCAAACTCACGTGGCGAGCAGAATGGTTTACAGTTCAAAAACAGCGACTCCAAATGCGGGCTGCAGTGTGTGCTGAGCACCGTGACGTCCGTACACCATTTTTCGTTGATATGGAGGCATATCCCGCCGCCCTTTGTTTTCCCCGATGATTCCATGTCGCGGTCCGCTCGATGAATGTTGAAGCCGGGAAGCAAGACGGCGCCATCGGGTACAGCGTCGCAAAGCCAGGTCTCCGTGAAGCACATGGCCGCGGAACATCCAAAGTCTTTACTGGTCTTTAACAGAAGATGAAGCACGTCCATTTTGTTGGGTAGGGAGCGTACATTTGCGAGGTGGATCGACGGGAACGCCAATCTGTGTCCTCTCTTGCGGAGTTACACCTGAATGCCGGTTCGTTTCCCTGTGTGGCGCCGGTTCCGCCTCCATGCGCCGAAAACCGCGGATGCCGCTCTGGTGAGTAACTCGGGGAAAAAACTGAGCGGATTTTCGAAAGTTGGTGACAGAAAGTCCGGAGTAGCCTCCTTGATGGTTAGCAGGTCTCCCCTTGTGTAAGTGAGTCGTGTAAGGTCTCCAAAGACGGACGAAAAACACAAAAACAAAGACAATACTAGAGAGCGCGTTACCGAGGCGACCACACTAGCTCTCGAAAGACTAGTACCGACGCTAACTGGTGTCCTGGTTAGTCTCTCTTTCTTGGTTAGTTGGTTGAATACAGTTTAACCATAAGCCCTGCTTTTCCTAAACCGGTTGCTTATTCCATCCCTCAACTCAGCCCCTCCCTCCCTTGAGCGCCTCGCAGCACTCTCTAACAAACTCGCTATCAGTCGCTTCACGGCCGACCAGAGCAGCAGGTCGCCGATAATGTCCATTCACTTTGAACGGTTTCTTTCACTCACTCTAGAGTGTGAGATTTTCATAGGGGGGCTGGTTGTCGTTTCTTAGACACGAAACAGTGCTATCTCCTTTGCTACGAGTACACTCTAGACCCGTACCTAAGAGTCCTTTTTCAAGAATCAATATTCTTCAAAGATACTACTTTCGTGCCCATTCAGGGTCGTCTGACATGAAATTTTGTCAGCGAGTATCGCTTCCCAAGCTTTGTGCCCAATACTTCAGGAAGCAACCACTCGGGTTCTTTTTGGGCTATTATCAATCCCGATTTTCCATAAAAATCGATAACTAGCCCCACGTTGGGCGCCACATGTCAGATTTCGCTTACCCGCAGGACTAATCGGGAGAAATGTCCTGACCGACTCTCCGTTTAAAGGGTCGAGCTCCCCCCTTTTCCCTTGCCGGCACCAACACCGTACGCGCGAGGGGACGAGGAGCTGTTAAGCCGGTGTCGGGATGAATTCGCCTAGGTGTGCTAACTGCCTTTATTTTTACGGAGCCAATCCGGTCTGCCCTCACTAATCACCCCTTGATGAGTAACCGCACCGAGTGAAAGGGTAATTAAAATGAGTACTCCATTTTTACAGCAGCTTCATCCCTTAAAAATCGTTTGCACTTGTTAAAGACCTAGTAAATTTAACAGTCCTTGTTTGGACCGTACGGAGTTGTTTTTATATTAAGCCGAAGTGATATAGATGAGTTACTCTTTTAGGAATAGTAATACGATCCGGTGGTATTGGTATCGTCGACGTTCAATCACTTATAAGAGGTTGAGTGTTAAAATTGAGACAAATTCTCATTATAAGAATGACAAAGATAGAATAGAATTAAAGCAAGGTATTTATTTAAGTGATTACATAAGGTTAAATTGATAATATGACAGTAAGGGTTCGTAATATAAAATGAACAATAATAAGAATAATAAAAAATTATAAGAAATAGAAGTAGTTTAAAAGTAATAAGTCATAAAACAAGTATTTACCTTTTGAGTGAGCTTTAAGGAGTGGTCAAGTCCTACGGAGCCGTGATGCCAATTAATAATAAGATAATTTGGAACTTACGAATCCCTGGACAGCTGACTAGCTCTTTTTCCTGTCTACACAAAGTCAATAGGGGTTCTATTAGTTACCTTATTATGATATTCTTTAGTCTTGCCCAATTAAAGAGGAAGATTCAAAAATGAAGTCCTCCTGCCAGCCTGTCCTTGATCATTGCGATGGAAAAAGAACGTGTGTCTCCCTACCTCGAGAGAATAAGGAGCCCCGTTTGTCAGTGTGAGGGGTTCTTTTCACCTCCGTTCCAGCCTTGTTTTTCTATTATTCCTGACTTTGACCTGAGTGGAAAGCACCTATTTCTCTATTACTCATTCAGTGTCCTGACTTTGACCTGAGTGGAAAGCACCTATTTCTTTATTACTCATTCAATGTCCTGACTTTGACCTCTTTTTTGCTCACCCAAATAGGTTCTCAGTAAATACATTCGACTATATTTCATATTGTAGGTTCTTCAATAAATTCATTCAATGACAAGCATATTTCATGTCTTGAACACAACCAATACACTTCATCACATCACGTTAATCTCTAAGCATTCTGCAATACATGTGTATATGTTGATTGTCAGTTAAATGTACATACATTCATGTGAATACAATTCTCTCATGGTTTTCAACAGGTCCGTGCTTACTTCGTAGAATATTCGTGTGCTTCGTTGCCTGAGAGAGACAACCTTACACAGGTTACAGTCTTTGCATAAAAGCTGTTCCAAAGCATTGCATAATAGTAATACAAAAGTAAGAATAATATATAACAGCCTTATTAGGCTTGATGTACTTTTTATCAATGATTTCCAAAAGAACATCTGAATTATAACATCACAGAGAACATCAAAATTATCTCAAGGATATAAAATCAAACAAATGATTATAAGCAGTTGACTTCAGTATGTGTTTGTTTACTATGACAAGGGGGTTAATAGTATTAAAATATATAAGAAGACTTATCCTTGACCTGGCGACTCTTACTTCATGTTCTAAATTTGGTTTGTCGACCTCTGGTGGTTGAACCAGCAATTGAAACTGGGGCTAAGCTCAACCACATGAACCGAGCCACATAAGCCAATTACAACCTTTTGTACCACCGCTTATATGTGGCTTGGCCGCCCACTCGACAGTAAATATAAAAAATGTTCTTTAAAAAATGGTGAGTTTTTACAGAAGCGGCTTCCCGGACTGGCTGCTGTTGGTGTAATTTGGATCCAGGGGCTGAAAAAGTTGACATGAGCCTGCCGTGTGGTGACATAGTGAGATTGATACGCGCCTGTTGCATTTCGGTTCACCAATCGGATGATATTTTGACACGGTCGGGTCTGAATAATGTCAAACCTGAAATTGTATTTGCCCCTTTTGCTCCTATAGTATTTGCTGTGTGACATGTTCCCGTCCTCTTCCCCAATGGTGCCGAAGCTTCCGGACTTCAAACCTCTCATGGATCCCAGTTCTCACTTCGAAAATTGCATAAGTATTTGGACAGATGAGACCGGGTCACATCCCTCCCGTTTAAGGGAGGCAAATGTTATTTATTGAATAGCTTTACTTGACACCTTGCCGGTTGAAGTTAGGACTGAACTTTTTAAAGACCCTGACCTCATGAAAGGGGGAGATAGCTTCTTTAACTGTCATGTGTCACACCATTTGAAACTTTTTGTCGACAGAAAACACAAATCATCAGATGAGGTAATGGACATGCAGGAACAACTTTTGAAGCTACAATTGGCCCAGGCCCGTAAAGTGGCCATTAAAATAATTAATAAATAAATAAATTCATTAAAATGGAAGCAGAAAAACAGATGTGGATGGCGCAGGGGTCAACGAGGAGACGAGGCGGGAGTCGTGACAGAGTACACCAACGGAGGCAGGGGAAGCCCTTGCCGACCTCCAACGGACCAAGCGTGCTTCAATTGTGGTCAGTATGGACACTGGGATTGCCAATGTGCTGTTTACCCAATGATTCAACAACGACCTCCAGTGGAACCCGGAGAGGCCACACCTCAAAGAGGAGGCTACAATACTACACGAGGGAGAGGTGGACGCGACCCGGCACCCCGGCAACAGCATCAGCTTTGTGTTTACCACTACCAACATCCAAACACTCAGGGAGGACGACCACCTTAATGAGCTGTGCAGGGGTGCCCAGGGGAAGGAGGAAAGGCAGAGCCTCTTATCCCCGCTAAGGTGGACAAAACGGACATCCACATGTTAGTGGACACAGGTCCCACATATTCGTCTTTGTGTTTACCACTTCCGACATCCAAACACTCAGGGAGGACGACCACCTTAATGAGCTGTGCAGGGGTCCACATGAGTCTGCCGATTACGACACCATTAAAGACTGAAATTGCTGGACAGACACATGAACATCAGTTTGTCCTCATGAAAAAAAGGGGCTCCAGTGAACCTGTTGGGCAGAGATCTGCTTATCAAGACCAGGGCTACCATCCCTTGTAGCCAGGGCTACCATCCCTTGTAGATGGACTGACGATACGGTTCCCCGATGGAACCATGATGAACTGTGGACAGAGGTTGTCCTCCGGATGGAACATGATACAACATGAACTTCCGGAAGCAACTGCTGACATATATTGGGCCCGACTAAAACCTGAAACAAAGGAGGAGGCGGAGTTTACTCGGCCTTCCTGCGGTGGAAGTCCTGGATCGAGTCTCTTGCCACCTATCGTCCTCCAATTGACCCTCTCCATCTCACACTGTTTTATGATAAAAATGACGATTTGGTTTATAGGGAAGCTTTTGAGTCGATACAGGAAGAAAATTGGAGGCTCAATAGTACAGGAATTTACATAGGAAAACAAGGTGTGGCGGCTGCGTCCACCTTGACGCCAGAGCAGAGTGAGTGGTTTATGATGAGTTTGACATCTTTTCCACACTTTTTCACTTGCACTTGCACTAGGTCATGAAGCCTGAGAACTGGGACCCATGGTGAGAAAACGATTGGCAACAAGATCAAATACCCAATGTGTTGTACTGTCAGAGTACTGAATGTTTTTGTATTCGAGGTACCATAGTGGAAGGAGGGGTGTTGGAGCATCTTTAGCGCGATTCCATGACAGAGAGCTCTCGGACCATGAGGACGCCGCACAGCTGTTGAGCTCGCTGCCGGACTCACTCTGGTCCGAGGGGTCTGTGTACATCCGTGACTCTGGTAATATTCGAGGTAAACCCGACTGCTTTTGTTAACGTGCCGTAGTATCCTTGTAAATAAGAGGCCATAGAAGATATCGCGGAAACCCAAATTCTGAAATCCCAACGCTTTGGTCCATAAATGATGTTATGAAACCCTCCGCTCAAGCTGCAGAACTGCTGGCCATGTGCAGGGCACTAGAGTTATCTGAAGGTCAGTGTGTTACAATTTATTCTGATTCGGTGTATGTGGTAGGATGCTTGTTTGTTGATCTGGCTGCATGGAGGCGACAGGGTTTTGTTAGTCCACTGGTGACCCAGTGGCCCACGCAGAGCTGATTCAACGACTGAGTGAGGCTCTTGATAGGCCGGTGGAGGTGGCTGTGGTCAAGTGTCCAGGACATGCGAAAGCGGGCACTCTGGTAGCCCGGGGGAATGGCGCAGCGGATGCGGCGGCGAAAGAAATAGCAGGCTATCGAAAGGATGATGAAGGAGGCGGCGCCAAAGAAGACAAGCGTAAGTGGCAAGAGACAGGTGCTGAGTATGATGACAAGGAGAACCTAGGAGACTGATGTTACCGACAGAAAACTTATGTGTCAATGCTGAACAAGCTACGCTTTTGGTGGCACCCTGATCTTCTGCGTGAGGTAAAAGATTTTTGTGTTTTTCTTTTTGTGATATATGTCAAGATTTCAGTGTTTGCCCTACAACGAAGAGGGAATTGACACACTGAGATGAGCCGAGGCCCGGATTTATGTGGTGGTAATGGACCGAACCGACAATGGTGGTCCCAGTCCAAAGCATAAGGTACTTATTAATAATTCTCGGCACTTTTTCTGGATGGCCCAAAGGCTATCCTTGTGCAAAAGAAAACGTGCCGTCTGTCGACAAAGCGCTGGTTCACCATTATATTCCGACGTATGAGTTTCCACGAGTAATCAGATCGGACAAGTGATTCTACTTGTCCCAGACATGTCCTGCGCAGGCCTCTATTGTAAAAAAAAAAAAAAAAAAACGTGGACTAAGTGTGAATGGTATAAATATTCGGTGCGATACGTTTTATAAATTGTGTACACAATATAAAGTCAAACCTTAGAACTTTGATGAATAAAATTATGACTATATATGTAAAAAAAAGCGCTTCAAAGGGTACCCATTATATTTATTAACTAAATAAATAAGGCACACATATTGTATGTATAAATAGGTATGCATATGATATTCTGGAAGATAAATTAAATTAATTCATTCATTCATTTTCTGAGCCGCTTCTCCTCACTACGGTCACGGGCGTGCTGGAGCCAATCCCAGCTGTCATCGGGCAGGAGGCGGGGTACACCCTGAACTGGTTGCCAGCCAATCGCAGGGCACATAGGAACAAACAACCATTCACACTCACAGTCATGCCTACGGGCAATTTAGAGTCTCCAATTCATGCATGTTTTTGGGATGTGGGAGGAAACCGGAGTGCCCGGAGAAAACCCACGCAGGCACGGGGAGAACATGCAAACTCCACACAGGTGGGGCCAGGGATTGAACCCGGGTCCTCAGAACTGTGAGGCTGACGCTCTAACCAGTCGTCCACCGTGCCGCTAACTACAGATTTAGCGTGATTGATCCAAGATGGCGCCTACCAGTGTGGTCGCCTCGGTAACGCGCTCTCTAGTATTGTCTTTGTTTTTGTTTTTCGTCCATCTTTGGAGACCTTACACTGCTCACTTACACAAGGGGAGACCTGCTAACCATCAAGGAGGCTACTCCGGACTTTCTGTCACCAACTTTTGAATATCCGCTCAGTTTTTTCCCCGGCGTCCGCGGTTTTCGGCGCATGGAGACGGAAGCGGCGCCACAGGCGGCGATCCACCTCGTGAATGTACGCTCCCTACCCAACAAAATGGACGAGCTTCATCTTCTGTTAAAGACCAGAAAAGACTTCGGACGTTCCGCGGCCATGTGCTTCACGGAGACCTGGCTTTGCGACGCTGTACCCGATGGCGCCGTCATGCTTCCCGGCTTCAACATTCATCGAGCGGACCGTGACATGGAATCATCGGGGAAAACAAAGGGCGGCGGGATATGCCTCCATATCAATGAAAAATGGTGTACGGACATCACGGTGCTCAGCACACACTGCAGCCCGCATTTGGAGTCGCTATTCTTAAACTGTAAACCATTGTACTCACCACGTGAGTTTGCATCATTCATACTGGCTGGAGTCTATATTACGCCTCAAGCTAACACGAACGCCGCATTGCTAACGCTCGCCGAACAAGTCAACGAAATTGAAAAAAGAACACCCGGACTCACCCCTCATTATTCTCGGGGACTTTAACAAAGCTAAACTCAACCACGAACTCCCTAAATACAAGCAGCACATCGACTGTCCTACCAGGGAAAATAATACTTTAGACCACTGCTACACTACGGTAAAAAACGCATACCGTGCTATACCTCGTGCAGCCCTGGGCTCATCTGATCACTGCTTAATTCACTTAATACCGACGTACAGGCAAGAACTTAAATGTGCGAAGCCTACAGTGAAAACAGTCAAAAAGTGGACCAATGAAGCCAAGATGGAACTTCAAAGCTGTTTAGACTGCACAGACTGGAGTGTCTTTGAAAATTCAGCTGGCAGCCTGGTTGAATATACGGACACTGTCACATCCTACATCAGTTTCTGTGAAGAGGTTTGTGTACCAACAAAATCATTTCGGACATTCAACAACAACAAGCCGTGGTTCACTGCTAAACTTAAGCAGCTTCGCCAAGCTAAGGAGGACGCATATCAGAGCGGGGACAGGGCCCTGTATAATCGAGCTAGAAACCAGCTGATGAACGAAATTAACATTGCAAAGAGGATCTATGCAGCAAAGTTGGAAAAACAGTTTAGCGCAAACGACTCTAAATCAGTCTGGCATGCATTCCAATCGCTGACTAATTACAAGCGACGATCCCCCCAAGCTGAGAACAATAGCACACTAGCCAACGACTTGAATATCTTCTACTGCAGATTTGAAAAGGACAGTTTCACACCACACACCCACCCGGCCGCACCCGCGACCACAACCACACCTCTGACTTCTGCGTTAACCATCCATGAACAGGATGTGAGACGCATCTTCAAACAACAGAAGATTAACAAAGCGGCAGGCCCGGACCATGTGTCCCCATCCTGCCTCAAAGTCTGCGAGGACCAGCTCGCTCCAGTCTTCACTCAGATCTTCAATAGATCTTTGGAAATGTGCGAAGTTCCATCCTGTTTCAAACGCTCCACCATCATTCCAGTCCCCAAGAAACCTGCAGTCTCGGGTCTGAATGACAACAGGCCTGTCGCTTTGACATCTGTGGTCATCAAGTCCTTTGAACGTCTCGTGCTGGACCACCTCAAGAGTGTCACAGGTCCCCTGCTGGACCCCCTGCAGTTTGCCTACCAAGCGAACAGGTCTGCGGATGATGCAGTCAACATGGGACTGCACTTCATCCTAGAACACCTCGACAGGGCAGGGACCTACGTGAGGATCCTGTTCGTGGACTTCAGCTCAGCGTTCAACACCATCATCCCTGAACTCCTTTCAACCAAGCTTCTCCAGCTCAGCGTCTCACCTGCCATCTGCCAGTGGATTTACAGCTTTCCGGCGGGCAGGACACAGCAGGTCAGACTGGGGGAGGCCACCTCGTCCACACGCAGCATCAGCACTGGGGCGTCCCAAGGTTGTGTCCTCTCTCCGCTGCTCTTTTCTCTCTACACAAACGACTGCACCTCAGCGAACCCGACTGTCAAACTTCCTGAAGTTTGCAGATGACACCACTGTCATCGGCCTCATCTAGGACGGTGACGAGTCTGCATATCGACAGGAAGCAGAGCGGCTGGAGCTGTGGTGCGGCCGAAACAACCTGGAGCTGAACACGCTCAAGACTGTAGAGATGATCGTGGACTTCAGGAGGCATCCTTCGCCACAGCTGCCCCTCACGTTGTCCAGCTGCCTTGTGTCAACCGTCGAGACCTTCAAGTTCCTGGGAATTACAATCTCTCAGGACCTGAAGTGGGCGACCAACATCAACTCCGTCCTCAAAAAGGCCCAGCAGAGGATGTACTTCCTGCGGCTTCTGAGAAAGCACGGCCTGCCACCGGAGCTGCTGAGACAGTTCTACACAGCGGTCATCGAATCAGTCCTGTGTTCTTCCATCACAGTCTGGTTTGGTGCTGCTACAAAAAAGGACAAAATCCGACTGCAACGGACAATCAAAACTGCTGAAAGGATTGTCGGTACCCCCCTACCCACAATTGAGGACTTGCACGCTGCCAGAACTAAGACAAGGGCGTGCAAAATCCTCTCGGACCGTCTGCACCCCGGTCACCAGCTTTTCCAGCTCCTTCCCTCAGGTAGGCGCTACCGATCAACGCAAACTAGAACTAGTAGACATTCTAACAGCTTCTTCCCTCTTACGATCAACTTCTTAAACACCTAACCTATAATTCCATTACAACAAGCTGGCAATTTTTTTACTTGAGTTCGTTGTCACATTTCTGTGGGGCCAATTATGTATTACTCGTGCACTCACTGTAGTTGTCTCGCTAAGCTGCACTATTTGCATATACTGGCCACTCATGCCAGAGTAGCATCTGCTCCATTTGAACACTGATTGAGGAGTATCTGTATCATTTGCACAACCAACATTGTCCCAGATGATTGCACTACTCGTCACTTTAAACCGCGTACACTCCTTGAAGTCTCAGCGCCCTTTGCACAATGGTCATTGCACCGGACTATTGCAATATTAGTCATTCGAACTGCTCTAAGTGCTATAGGACTCTGCATCTTTTTGCATAATTGTTTTTTGTCAATGTCTTTATGTCTCCAAAGTGTTCTGTAAATTGACTGTCTGTTGTACTAGAGCGGCTCCAACTACCGGAGACAAATTCCTTGTGTGTTTTGGACATACTTGGCAAATAAAGATGATTCTGATTCTGATTCTGAATAGCACAGTCATAAGGTCTGTGGGGTGGAAGGGATTTGGCCTTGGACTTGGAACAAACGTCTTTAATATCCTGGTAACAGGTGGGCACTTGAGATAAATCAGGATCCCCAGATGGGGTCTGTGGATTGTCCTTAGAAACATGACCCTGAACATCACATGGCGGCTTGAAACAGTTCCGGACGCAATTGCTGCCCCATGACATAACCTGCCCAGAGGACCAGTCAATGTGGGGGTTATGTAATTTCAACCATGGGTTCCCTAAGATAAGGTCATGATTCATGGCGTCAAAAACATGAAAACTAATGCGTTCCGAGTGAGAATCGGGAAATGTCAATGTGAGTGTTTGGGTGCGGTGAGTGATCTTGCCCATAAAACTGCCGTCTGCAGCATAGGTGTTGCGGTGGCGTTTTATTTCAAAGGTTCTAAGGTGCATACGTCTAACGAGGATGGAGTTGAGTAAGTTTGCGTCAGAACCAGAGTCAATTAATACAGGTGAATGAATTTCTTGATCAGGAGAGCATAGTGTCACTTTAGGAAGAACCCGTGTAGGGTCTTCCTTCATCAAATTCAGACTCACCTCTCCCGTGCCCTTGCTACCGGCACCGGCAACTTTGACGTGACAGTTGCTCACGGAATGACCCAACTGACCGCAGTAGAAGCACCGCCCTTGTTGACGTTGACGTTCCTCAGGGGAGAGACGGAACCTGCTCAGTTGCATGGGTTCCTCCGTGGGGACGTTAGCCAGTGGGTTGAGACCGGAACCAGGGGATCTGCCTTGGTTTGGCTGGTCACCAAGGCTCGTCCTCAAAGTGCGCGGTGATCTCCATCCAGCTCGCGATCCAAAAGCCTCTTGTCGATTTTTACGGCGAGAGCGATTAGATTGTCCAAGTCGGTCGGCAGGTCTAGCGGGACTAAAAGATCCTTGACGGCGGGGGATAGTCCTTGAAAAAAGGCATCAAGTAGCGCCCGATTATTCCAATGACTCTCAGCTGCTAGAATGCGAAACTCAATCGCGTAATCTGACACCCTGCGCATGCCTTGTTGTAAGGTGACAAGGGAGCGAGCTGCCTCACGATCAGGAGTGAAAAATTTAAAAATTTGCTCCATAGTCTTTACGAAAAAAGCCCATGAATGACACGCGGCGGAATTGCGGCTCCATTCAGCAGTAGCCCACGCCTCCGCACGACCAGTCAGGTGGGAAATGACGAAAGCGATCTTTACCCGCTCGGTGGGGAAGGCAGCTGCCTGGAGCTCAAAGTGGAGTTCACACTGCGTGATGAACAGCTTAATGTTCCCAGAATTTCCAGAGAACCTCTCCGGTCGAGAGAGCTGTGGGCAGACAGCAGCGGAGGTGGCAGGTGGCTGCATGTTGACTGTTTCACATGGAAATACCGTGGCGGTATTGGGTGTGGTGCCAACTGGTTCCTTCTCTTGAATAATTTTCATAAGAAGTTCAAACTGTGAGGCCACCTGTCTCATCATATTGTCCTGATGCCTTGACAGTCCCTCTAGATGAAGGTGGAGGGCAGCAATCTGCTCATCCTGCTTCGAGAGGCGTTGACCCTGCGCTAGAAGGGCTTTGCGTACCGGATCTGAGTCTGCTGGGTCCATGTTATGGCCAGTTCGTTCTGTCATGAACGGAACAGAGGATAGGACCCAAAAATGCATGACTCCAAAACAAATGGACAGTTTCCAAAAAGAGAGGTTTAATAGACGGGCATAGGTCGGTACACAGGCAGGCAATCCAAGAAAGGCAACAGTATCCAAGAACATGAGGCAAAGAGGCAAGGTTGATAATCGGAACAGGGTCAAAGTCTTACTGTGAGTCTGTGTGAATGCTGGAACGTGACGACAAGGTACAACAAACTGGCAACGAGAGGGAATGAGACACGAGATTAAATACAATAGGTAATTAGGGTGAACGAGGTGGTGAAGATGCTCACAGGAGCAGGTGTGTGTGAAACAGGGGGGGGGGGGGGGAGACAAAACCTGGAACACACACACATGACATTGACAACTCTAAATTGCCCGTAGATGTGAATGTGAGTGCAAATGGTTGTTTGTTTATGCGTGCCCTGCGATTGGCTGGCAACCAGTTCAGGGTGTACCCCGCCTCGTGCCCGATGATAGCTGGGATAGGCTCCAGCACGCCCGCGACCCTAGTGAGGAGATGCGGCTCAGAAAATGGATGGATGGATCTAGTTTGGAGCACAGATGTCCCCACCGATCACAAGGTTTGGAGAACAGGTACCAAGGTATTATATTATACTCACTATTTCTTCTCATTGGCATCGGCAAATTGATGTTATACTATGAAACTCTACGTTTTTCTAGTTTTGTTAACACTACCCTGACCATTCTTGAGGCTTTACGTGTGGAAATTAATGCAAGCCCTCCAAAAAGTGAAGTAGCCCTCCAAACCTGCATGACACTTGATCTACTATTAGCTTCTCACGGCAGTGTTTGTAATCTCTTGAACCAACGCTGTTGCACATAAATTCCTGACAACGCTGGTTATACAGATGTCATAGCCAGTATTCACGATTTCACAATTCAGTCTCTGATGAATGTTTTCCTGACCGTTTACCTCACTTTGACTGCTTGGATGACATTGGGAACTCAAATGACCATGATTCATGATTTATAGTCCTCAGTCTAACTCTGCTGCATGACAACCCGCTTATGAAGGATCTTCTTAAATCTGAGGTGTGAAATTCTGGATGACTGTAGGGTTGTTTTGTTAATGCATATTATACTGTTACTGTTATACTATACTGTTTTGGGTTTTGCTCATTAGTGTTTAGCAATGTGTAGTAACTTTTAGTAGTTTGATTAACTTTTAAAATTTTTAATGTTTAATGTTTTAATGGATTTTGATCATTAGTTTGTCATATATTGATTAATATAATCAAAAGGGGGTAGCTGTGTTGGAAAATGTATGTTTAATATATATATCAAATATTACTTCTATTAGTTTTAGACAACCTTCACATGCTTTATTGTTAAGCTGTTATGTTACAACCCCAAGTCCAAATAAGTTGGGATGTTGTGTTAAATATAAATAAAAACAGAATACAATGATTTGAAAAACATGTTCCACCGATATTTAATTGAATACACTACAAAGACAAGATATTTAATGTTCAAACTGATAAACGTTATTGTTTTAATCAAATAATCATGAACTTTGAATTTTTCTGCAACACGTTCCAAAAAAGCTGGGACAGGGTCATGTTTACCACTGTGTTACATCACCTTTTATTTTAACAACATTTAATAAACGTTTGGGAACTGAGGACACGAATTGTTGAAGCTATGTAGATGGAATTCTTTCCCATTCTTGCTTGATGTACAGCTTCAGCTGTTCAATAGTCTGGGGTCTCCGTTGACGTATTTTACGCTTCATAATGCGCCACACATTTTCAATGGGAGACAGGTCTGGACTGCAGGCAGGCCAGTCTAGTACCCGCACTTTTACTTCGAAGCCACTGTACGTGTGGGAAGTAGCTGGACCCAAGAGCAGGCGGAGGAAGATGTAAAATGATGAACAGTTTATTGAGGAAAGGTTATGGAGGTGGTCTTGGATGTGTTGGCAGGCAGCGGCGTAGACAGGTGGCAGGCAGTGGACAGAACAGGCGGCTGGCTTGGTGGCAGGAATGACGTGGGTCAGGAACACAGGGGAGCACTGGGAACGAGGAGACAAGAGTTAACAAGGGAACAAGGAGGTAAGTGGCTTACTTGAGTACGGTGGGCCGTGGTACCGCTAGGAGAGGCTGCAATACTTAGGCGAGGATCTCTCCCCCCCCCCCCCCCCCCCCCCCCCCCCCACCTGCATGGCGAGATCTCCGGGAACAGCCAGGCTTAAATGCACCGGTGGTGATGAGGCTGATTGAAGACAGGTGCTGAAAACAGAGAGGGGTGGGGAGGGAGAGAGGACACACAGCGCCCCAATAATGGAACTGCAGGGCAGTATATGACAGCTACGATGTTGTAACACGTGCAGAATGTGGTTTGGCATTGTCTTGCTGAAATAAGCAGGGGTGTCCATGAAAAAGATGTTGCTTGGATGGCAGCATATGTTTCTCCAAAACCTGTATGTAGCTTTCAGTATTAATGGTGCCTTCACAGATGTGTAAGTTACCCATGCCATTGGCACTAACACAGTCCCATACCATCACAGATGCTGGCTTTTGAACTTTGCATCCATAACAGTGCGGATGGTTCTTTTCCTCTTTGGCCAGGAGGACACGACGTCCACAATTTCCAAAAACAATTTGAAATGTGGACTCGTCGGACTACAGAACACTTTTCCACTTTGTATCAGTCCATCTGAAATGAGCTCGGGCTCAGAGAAGCCGGCGGCGTTTCTGGGTGTTGTTGATAAGTGGCTTTTGCTTTGCATAGTAGTTTCAAGTTGCACTTACGGCTGTAGCGCCAAACTGACATTGGTTTTCTGAAGTGTTCCTGAGCCCATGTGGTGATATCCTTTACACATTGATGTCGGTTTTTGATGCAGTGCCGCCTGACGAATCGAAGGTCACAGGCATTCAATGTTGGTTTTCGGCCTTGCCGCTTACATGCAGTGATTTCTCCAGATTCTCTGAACCTTTTGATGATATTATGAACCGTAGATGATGAAATCCCTAAATTCCTTGCAATTGTACGTTGAGGAACACTGTCCCTAAACTATTTTCTCACACACTTGTTCACAAAGAGGTGAACCTCGCCCCATCTTTGCTTGTGAATGACTGAGCAATTTAGGGAAGCTTCTTTTACACCCAATCATGGCACCCACCTGTTCCCAATTAGCCTGTTCGCCTGCGGGATGTTCCAAACAGGTGTTTGATGAGCATTCCTCAACTTTCTCAGTCTTTTTTGTCACGTTTCCCAGCTTTTTTGGAACGTGTTACAGCCATAAAATTCTAAGTTAATGATTATTTGCTAAAAAACAAAAAAGTTTATCAGTTTGAACATTAAATATATTGTCTTTGTAGTGTATTCAATTAAATATAGGTTGAACATGATTTGCAAATCATTGTATTCTATTTTTATTTATGTTTAACACAACGTCCCAACTTCATTGGAATTGGGGTTGTATAACCACAACTAGTTGTTTATACACTGTAAAGTTAAAATAGATGCAAAAAAAAAAAAAACAGAAGCCTGCCATAAATGCATTTTAAAATTAAACAGTTGTATGAGTATTAGCTCTGTGTGCATAATCCTTACTACGATTATGGTAGATTATGTTAGACAACCTTCACATGCTTTATTGATATGTTGTTATGATTGGGACTACTAGCTCTGTTTGCGTCATACTTGTTGCAGATAATTGTTTTGTTTTATTTCTCAGGTGTATTTTAGCCTGGGCTTCAGTTAGGGGTGACAGCTCCTAAGACTTGTACCTTTTCCTCTCTTTGCAAAGACTTTTCTTTCTTTTTTGTCATAAAACCCCACAGACAAGATTGCTTCCTCACTTATTCTGTCAGAAAATGATTTGCCAAAACAACACCAATATGGTACCTGAATAGTCATCTGTAAAGGTTTCTGCATACCTGTGCCCTTCTATGCTTGGTGTTCGCATGGGACCCGTTAAGTCAGTGTGCACTAGTTCTAAGGTCTTCTTAGCCTTACTGTCTGTCTCCCTATTTCTTGTCTGTGTGAATTTTTCATGTGTACACACCTCACAAAACACTGGTTGTGTTGCATTATCCATTATCTGTCATGGCCCTGTGTTTCAAGTTGTTTTTCTTTTTGTTGCAGTGTCTTGGTGGGCGTGGACATCGGTGATGCACCTGTCATGCATTGTAATCATCAGCCTTTTTAAGTGGCACCGTGACAGTGTGTGGGCGTCGGAATATTCACTCGTTTTTGCCGCCGTTCTGACCGCTGTCCAAATTTAGGCTAAATACGATTATATTTGTCGTGTCTCCCTGCGTTATCTGTTTTTGATTCTCTCTGGTTGTGAGTTCCTTTTGTTTCGTATGTCTCGCCATCACATGCCCTGCCATTTAAGTAAAATTGTTCGGACCTCTGACCTGGAGTCTATTTTTTGGGATCTGCCCTTACACCATTGCCAATCGTGACAGAATATTCCGACCAGAAATGGATCCCGCAAACTCAGACTTTTTTTCGCCACGCGTTGGCAAGTCAGGGACATTTGGTAGGAAGACACGAGACATCGTTACACGAGCTCAGGGAGGCAATTACGGCGTTAACGACCCATCTCAGTACACTGAGTTCTCGGGTTGATCAGGTGTGTGCACTTGGATTACCTCCGGTTCTGGCAAAAGCACCCGCCACCAACACGGTGGCCGCGGTGCCACCCGCTAGGGAAGCTTCTCTCCCAAATCCACCTCGTTATGCTGGGGAGCTCGGCGGCTGCGGTCAATTTATTTTTCAATGTACCCTAGTATTTGACCAACAACCGGTCACGTATGCCCAGGATAAGACGAAGGTGGCTTTTATAATGAGTCTACTTACGGGTCAGGCAGCATCGTGGGCGATGGCGGTAAGCAGCGCCAACCCAGCGTTACGTTCCTCCTTCCCGGCATTCAAATCTGAACTGAGGAGAGTTTTTGATAACCCCGTCAAGGGCAAGGAAGCCGGTAGCCGGTTGTTGGACCATTCCCAGGGGGACTTGTCAGTAGCCGAATACTCCATTTCGTTCCGCATCCTGGCAGCAGAGAGTGGATTTGACGATGTTGCGTTGAGCGGCATTTTTCGTCGGGGACTCTGTCCTGCCGTCAAAGATGAGTTGGCGTCCCGGGACGAGACCACTAATTTGGAGGAGTTGATCGGACTAGCCATTAGACTGGACAATTGACTGAGGGAACGGCAGCGAGAGCGGGTGGCTGAACGGCGCATTTTTTTTGAGTCCGCTTCCCCGGGACATTCTTCGTCCGCCTGTGTTCCCCCATCCACCACGGCGTTGACGAGGGAGCCGGCCCTGGCCATGGAGGAGCCGATGCAACTCGGCGGGGGGCGACTGGCGGAGACGGAACGTCGGAGACGCATGAGAGCGGGGGCGTGTCTGTACTGCGGCCGACCAGGACACAAGGTATCCACTTGCATGGCGAGACCTTAACGGGGAAGTGATGCTACACGTTCCAAGCAGAGCGGCCAGGTGGTGGTGACAGCACCTTCTGCCTCCGAAAGGAACGTCTCATCGTCTGAGTATTTTGATGAAGATTTGGTACCCGGTGAATTGAGAACTGGATCGAACAAGAGACTACAATTGCCGGGCGAAGTATCGGGATTTGGCGGCAGTGTGAAGGTTTCCGCGTAAATTGACTCCGGAGCTGATGACTGTTTTGTGGACTCCTGTGTGATAGAGACTCTAAATTGTCCACTGTACAGACTTAGCAAACCGAGAAAAGTTCTTGATTTGGATGGGCGTCTCCTGGCGGTTACAACACACATTACGGCTCCACTGTGTTTAAAGCTCTCGGGTAATTACATCGAATCGCGGCGATTTTTTGTAATGCCCTGTCAATCTGCTCCAGTTGTGCTGGGATTAACGTGGTTAAAACTTCATAATCCAGATATTAATTGGGATCAACTACAGGTTGTGAATTGGAGCCTATTTTGTCATTCTCATTGTCTGCAGTCTGCCATGTTGACTACCACCCCTCGTGTTCAAGACGAGCACATCAATTTGGCTAAAGTACCGGCCGAGTACCATGATTTGCAACTCGTGTTCAGTAAGGATCGCGCCCAGTCTTTGCCTCCGCATCGTCCATACGACTGTTCGGTAGAGTTGATTCCCGAGGCTCCACAACCATGTGCGAGGCTGTATCAGATTTCCAAGCCTGAGCAAGAGGCATTAAAGAATTATATTTCCACTTCGCTAGCTGCTGGGTTGATTTGTCCGTCATCGTCGCCAGTGGGCGCCGGATTTTTTTTTATCAATAAAAAGGACGGGACCCTGCGACCCTGTGTCGATTTCCGGTGACTTAACGACATCACGATAAAAAATAAGTATCCTCTCCCGCTGTTAGACTCGGCGTTTGCCCCTTTGCAGTCTGCAAAGGTGTTCACAAAATTAGATCTGCGAAATGCCTATTACCTGGTGAGGATGAAGGAGGGAGATGAGTGGAAGACTGCGTTCAATACTCCATTAGGTCATTTTGAGTACTTAGTCATGCCTTTTGGACTCACGAATGCACCCGCTGTGTTTCAGTGTCTTATTAATGATGTGCTCCGGGACATGATAAATGTATTCTGTTTTGTGTACTTGGACCACATCTTAATCTTTTCCCATGATCTACGTGAACATCGCCAACATGTCTGCATGGTGTTGCAACGCTTGATGGAAAATCATCTTTACGTCAAGGCTGAGAAGTGTGAGTTCCATGCGGAGTCGGTACAGTTTTTGGGGTTCATTGTGGAGAAGGGCCAGCTTCGGGCCGATCCAGCCAAGATCCAGGCTGTGGTTGATTGGCCAACTCCAACATCTAGGAAGCAGTTGCAGAGGTTTTTGGGCTTTGCTCATTTTTATAGGCGATTTATACGAGATTACAGCCTTAAAGTGGGACCTCTGACTAGACTGACTTCCAATAAAATACCATTTGTATGGACCCCTAAGGCAGAAGTGACTTTTGATCATATCAAACAATTGTTTGTGAAGGCTCCTGTGTTACATCATCCTAATCCTGACATTCCTTTTGTTGTCGAGGTGGACGCATCTGATTCAGGTGTGGGGGCGGTCCTGTCCCAGAGGTCCCCGGTCGACCAGAGGCTGCACCCCTGCGTCTTCTTCTCTAGGCGCCTGAGCCCTGCAGAGGCCAATTACGATGTGGGAAATAGAGAGCTGCTGGCCATTGTCATGGCGCTGCAGGAGTGGAGGCATTGGCTGGAGGGTACGAAGGAACCTTTTCAAGTTTTCACCGACCACAAGAACCTGTCTTACCTCCGGACTGCTAAAAGACTCATCCCCCGTCAAGCACGTTGGGCCCTGTTCCTTACCCGTTTGGACTTCATCATCACTTACCGCCCTGGGTTGAAGAACGGCAAACCTGACGCCTTGTCTTGGCTGCATGGCCCGGCTGCTGTTCAGCCTGTTGTGGAGACCATTCTACCTGGGACCCGGGTGGTGGGAGCGGTTCAGTGGGAGGTTGAGAAGAAGGTGGAGGAGGCGGGGAGGGACGTCCAGGCCCCGGGAGGTGTTCCTGATGGACAATTGTTTGTTCCGGTCGTTTTACGTCCAGAGGTGTTGAAGTGGGGACACACTTCGAGAGTTGCTTGCCATCCTGGGGTCAGTCGGACACTTTTCTTCATTTCCCAATGGTTCTGGTGGCAGGGACTACGCAGGGACGTTAAAGAATATGTTGCGGCATGCTCAGTGTGTGCCCGTAGCAAGATGTCCCATCGTCCTCCAGCTGGTCTTCTTCGTCCACTGCCCATTCCTTCCCGCCCCTGGTCCCACGTCGCCTTGGATTTCATCACGGGCCTTCCGCTGTCTGGAGGAAACTCAGTCATCCTGAGTGTTGTCGACAGATTTTCCAAGATGGCCCATTTCGTTGCTCTGCCGAAGCTGCCGTCCTCCTTTGAGACTGCTAATCTCCTTGTCGACCACGTCTTCCGAGTTCATGGTATTCCTGCTGATCTGGTGTCTGACAGGGGGCCACAGTTCGTCTCCCTGGGTCTGGAGGTTGTTCTGCAAAGCGCTGGGGGCGTCCTCTAGTCGTTCATCCGGTTTCCACCCGCAAACCAACGGCCAGGCTGAGAGGGCGAATCAAGATATGGAGGCTGCTCTTCGCTGTGTTTGTCATCAGCACCCCTCCTCGTGGTCTTCTCACCTGCCTTGGGTGGAGTATGCGCATAACACCCTCGTTTGCTCTGCTACTGGACGGTCGCCGTTCATGACTGCATACGGTTACCAGCCGCCGTTGTTCCCTTCTCAGGAGAGGGAGGTGGTCGTCCCGTCTGTACAGGTCCATCTCCGAAGGGCTCATCGGGTGTGGCGGGATGCAAGGGTGGCCTTGTCCCGTACTGAGGCTCGCAACAGGCAATTAGCTGATCGTCATCGGATCTCAGCTCCTCCCTACCGTCCTGGTGAGAAGGTCTGGTTGTCCACACGAGATTTGCAGTTGGCCAGGGGTTCTAAAAAACTGGGTCCTCGGTATATTGGTCCTTTCGAAATTGACTCTGTTGTCAACCCGGTGGCAGTTAAACTTTGGCTCCCTCCCTCCAAAGTTCACCCGGTATTCCATGTCTCCTTGCTCAAACCGGTTTCCTCCAGCCCCCTGTGTCCTCCAGCGGTGCCTCCTCCTCCTCCTCCGCGGATTGTTGATGGTGAGCCAGTGTACACGGTGGGTGAACTATTGGATTCCAGAAGAAGGGGCAGGGGTGTGCAGTATTTGGTCGACTGGGAGGGTTACGGCCCTGAGGAGCGTTCCTGGGTTCCCAGCTCTTGGATCCTAGATCCGTCCCTTCTCCGGGCCTTCCACTCTCTCCACCCGCAGAAGCCGGGTGGTCCGCCAGGAGGCGTCCTTTGAGGGGGGGGATACTGTCATGGCCCTGTGTTTCAAGTTGTTTTTCTTTGTGTTGCAGTGTCTGGGTGGGCATGGACATCGGTGATGCACCTGTCATGCATTGTAATCATCAGCCTTTTTAAGTGGCACCGTGACAGTGTGTGGGCGTCGGAATATTCACTCGTTTTTGCCGCCGTTCTGACCGCTGTCCAAATTTAGGCTAAATACGATTATATTTGTCGTGTCTCCCTGCGTTATCTGTTTTTGATTCTCTCTGGTTGTGAGTTCCTTTTGTTTCGTATGTCTCGCCATCACATGCCCTGCCATTTAAGTAAAATTGTTCGGACCTCTGACCTGGACTCTATTTTTTGGGATCTGCCCTTACGCCATTGCCGATCGTGACATTATCTGCATGCCTTTCACCACACCTTGTAACTTTTGTACATATTGGTAGTTGTAATGACCCAAAGTTTTATGCCAAGTTTGCATATTATGAGACACACATTGTTTACACTGACCAACAATATTATTTTCAACAATTGGCAAGTAAAACAAATTACCACTCTAATGGATATCAAAACTGTTACCATCCTTGGTAAGCATGTGATTGTTCTCCTTCTCCAAGATGATTGTTGCTCCTCCATTTGTTGCTCTGGCCACTGAAAAGGTACTGTGTGGGTATGAAGGCATGTAGAGTGCCTCTCTCAGCTGCGCTGTGTGCTGTTGCCCGGCGCTGAATTGCAGAAAGAACACCGCCGTTCCTCTGCGTTGTGCTATTTCGTTGCATTTGGTGCCGTCAGCCAATTCCACTGAATGGAATTCAGGCCTGAATGAGCCATCGAAGGTTTTGAAATTCTGAATGTCATTCACGATATGGGATGTTGCACCACCATCCACCATGATGCCTTTTTTGTTCATGTTGTTGGTTGATCTCTCCATCTTTATGTGCCTGGCCTTGAAGAACAGGTTTTGGTCACTTCTCTTACGCTGTGACTCGTCTCGCTCCATCTTGAGTCCCCTTTTTCCTGCGTATGGACTCAAGGTGTGTATTGTTCTTGCAGTGACCGCACCACACCTTTCTAGTGCATCCTTTTGACTTGTGTCCTTTTGTTCCGCATCTATAGCAAGTTAGGTCAGTAGCATATTCATCTTTCCTCTTTGTAGCGTATATGAGGGTTAACTAAAAATTTTATTAATTTGGGAAAAGATACGAAGGAAGGTAAACGCCTGCGTTCACTTCCGGGCTAGTCCGATTCACGCTTTAATCATTAAAATCAAACTAATCTGTATCGTAAAGGGGCACCACGTCACTTTTTTATGTGTATAAAGTTCAGGGCGAGTGACGAGAAACCTTTTTATCAGTCTCGTAATCTGACGGTTGCTACATTTTATGAAATTTTGAGTTCTAGATGACAGAGGCTTACTTAAACTCAGAACACACAAAATACAACCAAGAGTGGCCTTTTATAGTATATTTAATTACATCTACAAGGGATCTAGAGGGAAACACACAAAGGGGTCTAACTAAAGAAAGAAAATAACACTAATAAGGATAAAAAGAAGAAAAATAGGCATACAAAAAGGGAAATAGAACATGGTGTGTTGGACTAAAGTTGAAAACGTGAGCGTTTACTGGGTCCAGTGTGGACGGGAGAGAGAGAGAGGACAAAGTTGGGATTTTGTCTGGAGCTAGTCATTTTCCCGAAATTATTAGGCAATAATATTGTACAATCTGGCAAACACTTGTACTGTCTACTCACAAGCGTAAATCTGGTCTGTGGGAGTGGTCTCTCTCTGGGTGCGTCTCAGAAGCACGGAGACAGGTTTGATTGAAGAGGTAAAAAAATATGTAGAAAAATAAAAGAAAAACAACAGAGGCAGAAGAAGAAAACATTTTGTTCGTCACGCCTCGTTGGGAGAATATGACCGTCTCTATTACTGCCTTTTCAGGGGCTCGCTAGCAATTTCAGAGTGATCACACTTGGCTGCAAGGGTACCTGGTACCTTTGTGGCAGCTCCTCTGATCGCCTAGCGGTGGCCCACGGATAGGCTGGGAAGCCAAGTCAGTTCTCATCCTGGCCTTCGCGGTTACTGAGCCGTGTGCCCAACAAAGAAAGGGCAGGGGTGGCCGAGGCCAGCCCGTGGCTGGCAAGATGCCAGCAAGACAAGAGCTAAGAAGCCAGATGAGAGAAAAAACACAAGAGAGTGAGAGAAGGCGGGAGTCAGGGCTTAAGTACCCTGAGGGTGTGTCGAAGAGGGCTGGAGAAACCTGGAGAAGACCACACCTATCAGGTTGGATCTAGTTTAGAATTGTGGGCCATAACATGGGTTTAAAATCATATATTAATATAAAATAACCAACTTTGTTCTCTCTTTACTCAGAGGTCAAGCATATCGGACTGACTGTTCAGACTTTAGTCTTGGCAAATCAACTGCTTATGATTCAAATCACATTTCATGCTGCTTGGAGTCAAATCAAGATAAACAGTCTCAAAATCTCGCAGCTGCGTTTGTAAAGTTGATACACTGACACAGACATCACGGCATACATTTGGAATAATTCTGCAGAGTTTGTGAAATATCAAAACAGACATTTATCCTTGGTCAAACATCAAATGAGAGTTCACAGGTTGTAGTTCCTTTCAACGCCAGCGGGTGTCGCCTCGTCCCAGCACTTGTTCCTATTGAAAGACAGATGGTCCGCTGGAACATCTGGCCTTTGGTGCTTGGGAGTTCTAGGGTAGATGTTAATTAGTTGAGGGTCCACTAGGCATCTTGTGGGAGTCTCACAGCAGGGTGGCTTCAAAGAATGCAGTTTATCAGGCCATGGGGAGTCACTGTGTCACCTCAGTTCGTGGGAAGCATGTCCGCTACATTTTGTTAGTGGGCTTCTTGTTGAAACCTTGGCCTGTCTTCACCCAGGTTTTCATTACGTGATCTGAATGCTCTGCGGGCTTCATCTTCTCCGCTTTTTCATAAATCCTTAGGCTTCTCTTTAAGTCTGTGTAATAGTATCTTCGTTCTGTGTTACATGGACAGCTAGTGGTTTGAAGGGATCTGGTAAGCCGTTTAACATTATGGCTACGGTCAGTCCATCACTCATGGTCCCACCCGCATCTCTCAAAGCAGTAATGAAGTTCATATATCATATATATGTATCATATAATCAGTCACAGCTTAATTATCTGTCATGCTAAGTTTGGTCAACAATGTGTACAGATTCATTATTCTTGGCTTGCTTTTTCCTGAAGAATGTTCTCTCAGAATTTTCAGGGCTTTCCTGCCGTCATCAGCTGCCTTGTGTCTGATTAGCGATAGGCTCTTATCATCCAACAGTCTTATTAACTCAGCATAACAATAAGCATTTTTAGCGCCATCTTGAACAAGCTGATCTGCGTTTGCTCATTGAGAATGGTTCCTTTTAGGTTACCAATGTGCAAGTGTCCTAGGAATCTTGTTTACCACAGTTCATACTTATCTTCAGAACCGTCGAATAAAAACTGTGCTGTGATGATACCTCCCGTTGCATTTGCTATTGTAGCTGGATTCACTCAAAGCCTATACAACTGTTAGCTTGCTAATACACTTTCACTTGGTAAGCTAAACCGTTAGCTTCTTTAGCTTTCATGTTATACCTCACAACTCCAAACACACAAGCTAAACATGTCCACTTATCCCCAAGCTGGTACACTAAGCTTTTCTGTTAGCCAAGCATGAGTCCCGCATCTATTCTTCGCGGAAACGTCTTCCGGTAATTTCGTCCGATGCCGGTCAACCTACTTTTAGCTCCCAAACTTCTCTCTGGGGCCAAAAAACCTGTTAAGTTCAAGTGGAGCGATGACTTCTTTCGCTGTGTTCTCCGTTCGTGGTGAGAAAATAAGCAGGACAACACGATTTCCTTTTCGGTCTCCAACAGGTATATATATTTTCTTTCATACACATCTCAACATGATATGCTCCGCTTCAACCTCTTGAGCATGGTGACGTCATCACGTCACATACAGAATGTCAACATATTTACTACCGTAACACATGGAGTAAGGGCGCACCCATAGATCAGTACTTAACATTTACAAATATAAAAAGAGATTTGGTGCCCTATACAAGACAAAGATAGCTTTTATTGTAAACTCCCAACGTTCGGTGAATTACCCCAGAAGTAGATGCAGGCGTCTACTTTCGTACTCTTTTTTTCCAAATGAATTACGCTTTCATCCAAACCAGTATGCGTACAACACAATAAGCAACATTTACCTTTTGTCACATTTTATTTTAGCATTCAGTAATTTGACAGTTCATCAAAAAGTTTCATTCCTAAAATTTGTCCCTAGTAATGAGGTGATTGAAGTGCCTTGGGAAAATATGTAAGTTGTAAGACAGAAACAAATGCAGCCCTATGAGGGGCACAAGCCAGTGCAAGCCCGGATAAATGCAGAGGGTTGCATCAGGAAGGGCATCCGGCTTAAAAGTTTGCCAAACAAATATGAGCGTTCATCCAAAGAATTCCATACTGGATTGGAAGTGGCCCCGGTTAACAACGTCCGCCACTGGCGACGTTAACCTACAGGTTGCCGGTGGAGATTCAGTTACTGTGGGTCAAAGACGAAGGAGAGGTGGAAAGCAGGTTCTTTGGCAGAAAGAGAAGTGAAAAGCACAGAGCCTAGAACTGAATGTGGGGACTTTGAATCTTGGGAGAATGATTGGAAAAGGTTGAGAGTTGGTTGACATAATGATTAGGAGAAAGGTTGATGTATTGTGTGTCCAGTAGAACAGGTGGAAAGGCAGTAAGGCTAGAAGTTTAGGGGCAGGGTTAAAATGATTTTACGATGGTAAAGATGGAAAGAGAAATGGATTAGGGGTGATTTTTAAAAAAGAGCGACCTAAGAATGTCTTTGAGGTGAAAAGAGTATCAGATCGAGCGATGAGGCTGAAACATGAAATTGAGGGCGTTTTGTATAATGTAATTACTGGCTATGCCCCACAGGTAGGATGTGACCTAGAGGGGAAAAGGAAATTCTGGAAGGAGCTGGACGAAGTAGTTCTGAGCATCCCAGACAGAGAGAAAGTCGTGATTGGTGCAGATTTTAATGGACATGTTGGTGAAGGAAACAGGGTGATGAAGAAGTGATGGGTAAATTCAGCATACAGGTAAGGAACCTCTCGGGATAGATGGTAGTAGACTTTGGAAAAAGGATGGAAATCGCTGTAGTGAACACTTTCTTCCAGAAGAGGCAGGAACATAGGGTGACCTCCCCTCTTGTAGGAAGCGCAGAGGTAGAAGCACGCAGTTGGATTACATCTTGTGTAGACGATGTAATCTGAAGGAGGTTACTGACTATAAGGTAGTGGTCGGGGAGAGTGTGGCTATGCAGCATAGGATGGTATTGTGTAAAATGAATCTGGTGGTGGGGAGGAAGATTAAGAAGACAAAAGCATAGCAGTGAACCATGTGGTGGAAGCTGAGAAAGGAAGAGTGTTGTGTTGCTTTTCGGGAAGAGGTGAGAGGCTCTTGGTGGACAGGAGGAGCTTTCAGAAGACTGGCCCACTACAGCCAAGGTGATCAGAGAAACAGACAGGAGAGTACTTGGTGTATCTTCTGATAGGAAAATGGAGAAGGAGAACCTCAAAGTACAGGAAATCATACAAGGAAAGAGGTTAGCTAAGAAGTGGGACACTGAGAAGACTGAGGAGAGGAGAAAGGAATACTTGGAAATGCGACATAGGGCAAAGGTCGAGGTGGCAAAGGCCAAACAAGAGGCATATGATGGCATGTATGCCAGGTTGAGCACTAAAGAAGGAGAAAAAGATCTATACAGGTTGGCCAGACAGAGTGATAGAGATGGGAAGCATGTGCAGCAGATTAGGGTGATTAAGGATAGAGATGGAAATGTGTTGACTGGTGCCAGCAGTGTGCTGGATAGATGGAAAGAATACTTTAAGGAGTTGATGAATGAGGAAAATCAGAGAGAAAAAAAGAGTAGAAGAGGCAAGTGCGGTGGACCAGGAAGTAGCAATGATTAGTAAGGGGGAAGTTAGAAAGGCACTAAAGAGGATAAAACATGGAAAAGCAGTTGGTCCTGATGACATACTGTTAGATATATTTTAGAAGTTATCATTTATTTGCTTAGCTTGCATTAGTATTTTGCATTGTAGCTTGCATTAGTATTATGGACAATTTTTAGAAAGAAAGATGTCTCGCCTTCAAGAAGATGACTCAGCATCATCCGATGGAAGGGCGCCTTGACCAAGGACGTGATCGGATGTGGTCGGGGACGTGGCAGGTGTTGGTCTGGTCCCATGTTTTGTGTTGTGTCCGTGCGAAAGACACAAGATGAGAAATCCCAACGATACTGTTGCGAAAGGGGCTAACAAAACAGCATGATAATCGGCGAACCAATAACGAGTGTCCCATTTGGACCCTCGACCGTAAGTTTCCCATGATTTATGTTTTGTCTTAGTGCTTAGAACATTATATCTTGTAAAACCCTCCTATTTTCAAATAAATGTTGGAGCGACGGGGGAGATTGTTTAGAGCGTGTTGAGAGGCTGTAACCTGAACAATCTCCCATGCGCCCTCCTCATGACTAAAGAGACCAGCGTCTTCATTCCTTTTGTGTCTATTCATTATAATGTTGGGTAAGATAAATCCAACACATACCTCTGGAGGTATGGAAGCATCTATGAGAGGTGGCTGTGGAGTTTTTAAAACTAGAATGCCCAAAGCCCTGACATTTGGCTTTTCTACCTATAAGGCATCAAGAGGAGCCGAGTGGCTGGATTAGTTTGAACAAATATCCCAACTCAGGTGTGAACAGCCCAGCAATTTGGCTTTTCTAATCTGCATGTCCAAAGGGCTGTCTCATTCAGTTTTTTCCCCCCATTGTTCTGTAAATGAGGCAATTACTCTCTACACAGTTACTGAAAGAGAACTGATATTGCTCTGCCTTTACCTGAAAAAGTTGATAGAAACTACTGGCTGTATGCACTGCATACACTTTTGTTCGATACTTCCCATTACTGATACACACCCAGACCTTTTTATAAACATATAGTTTATAGTTACTGACGTATCCCTGCCAATAGCCAACACGTTCATTCGTAAAGTTATAGAAAATGGACCTCGCTCTGTCTCTGAGTACCACAATCTCAGGGCAAGGTGAGCGCGTCGGACTGAATTTCCGAACGTACCCTGTGTTGATATTTTGTGCGTTTGTTGTGTCCGTGCGACCAAGTGTAATGCAACTACATGTTTATAAGGAGATCTGGGCATGTATCTGTAATGATATGTATCAAACACAAAATATGCAGTGTTGCAGCCAATAATTTCTATCAAAATCAGTGTGTTGTAATGTAACGAGAGAGAGGTAGCGGTTTTGGTTTAGAACTAGTGTACAATAGTTTCTCACAGCATTGTGTTCAATGGGCTAAAATTAGTAATATTTTCACTTTTGTGATCACAACAAAAACATATTTTCCCCTCCATTCTTAGTAAGAGGCTCGACAATTTGTTTTCATTTCCTGTTGAGATTTATTGTACAAGATTCAAACAAGATTTCTTATAAATTACTGCAATGAAATACACAAACACACAAATCTGCGCAGCATGTGGATAAAATGAGCTCGTCAACCCTCGACATTGTCTGAAGATACTTGGCACTGCCATGCCATCTCCTTTCTGCATTTGCCACATGTGTACTTGTAGCAATCAACACAGCGCACAGTGACGTGATTGTTCTTGCACCGAAAGCTGTTCTTCACGCCACACTGTGTCATTTTTTGCCTTCTCTGTGTCTCCAGTCGGGCTCTCTTTTCTGGTGGCGGTGAAGTCTCCTCATCTGTAGGGTCATCATATTTTTTAGATGTGAGCAATGGAATATGATGTGAGCTATATAAACCTCAACCAAGGTTAGAAATCTATGCAAAGATATCATTTGAATTATAATTCCAAAACATCAAGTATGCTTCTTCTGTATTGATTTAGCATTGTTTTTGTCTTTTCCTAAAACACAACTGCCATAATCAGAAAAATAAAATAGGATGTTTAGGAAATCTTACGAGAAGAAATTTCTGATTCTGAACTCAGCTCAAGGGCAATGTCTTCTTCATCGGAGTCGCAAGGGTGGACTTGGTTCAGGATCAAATCCAAAGCCTGCTAAGTGTTGTAGACTTTCTGCATCTTTGTTTCCTAGTTGACTGAGTAAGTGAACTCCTATGTGCCGTGAGCGAGCTATTTATCCATCTCGGGTTTATTGTTCAGTCATCATTCACGCCCTTCCTCCACACCAAACCCAGTCGGCCTGCTTTATTATTTTGTTGTTTTCACCAGGATTTTCTGTGTTTATTTTTCTAGCACACTTGGTCATGGGTGTGTGTTCCGGTTTTTGTCTTCCCCCTGTTTCATACACACCTGCTCCTGAGAGCATCTTCACCACCTGTGCCTCGTTCAGCCTAATTACCCCTTGCATTTAACCTCGTATCTCATTCTCATTCAGTGGTCTCAGTGGGGTTTAATTTCTGGTTAAATGTAGGTATTGATTGTTTGGTTATTGTCACTGTTACAGTAACAATGAAAAGTCCATTTGGGATCCCTTCATAAATCGCACTGAAGTTCTATAAATAAAAGCATGAGTGAACTACAAAAAACACAGCTATACACAAGGAAATTATTTACAAGTTGAAGGATGTCTATTGTAAGATCATTAGCAAAAATGACAGAAAAGAATGTCAATGGGAACAAGTGAAATGTGAAAAGTAACATTTATGTTAATGGGCGATGTAAATTACAAATCATTTCCATTGCAGGTGTTCCTGTGGAGAATGCCATCCACAGCTGGAAGGGGTGGAGAGTGTCTGTTGCCAGGAGTTGTCAGCAGTCGCAGAAAGGTTGACTGTTGGAATGAGTCGCATCATTGAACATGAAGGATTTGAAGCCAACTGTCTAAATCGGTATGTGCTGAAAACCAGCTTCTGGGAGTACATACAGAAAAATGGCCCAATCGGTGATAAAGACCCAGTAAATAAGCAAGTTTTTCAGCGAGAAGATGAGGTAGACCATTGGTTCTCAAACTAACAAACTACTTTACACCAAGTTCCACCATAAAAAAAATACTTGGCTCTCCAAGTACCACCATAATGACCAGCATTAAAACACAGTAGTGTTTTGAGTGTTCATCAAATAAACAAGGCAGAAATTTTATTCCTAAAGCGTATTTTGAATATTAATTATAATTATATTATGGGGTACCGAACCCCCTGATACGGGCTGTTCGGTCGCTGTACGACCGGTGTCAGAGTTTGGTCCGCATTGCCGGCAGTAAGACGGACTCGTTTCCGGTGAGGGTTGGACTCCGCCAAGGCTGCCCTTTGTCACAGATTCTTTTATGCACAGAATTTCGAGGCGCAGTCGAGGCGTAGAGGGGGTCCGGTTTGGTGGCCTCAGTATTGCATCTCTGCTTTTTGCAGTTGATGTGGTTCTGTTGGCTTCATCAAGCCGTGATCTCCAACTCTCACTGGAGCAGTTCGCAGCCGAGTGTGAAGCGGCTGGGATGAGAATCATCCATCCATCCATCCATTTTCTGAGCCGGTTATCCGCACGCGAGGCAGGAGGGCACGGGCAGGAGGCAGGGTACACCCTGAACTGGTTGCCAGCCGATCACAGGGCACATGGAAACAAACAACCATTCGCACTCACAGTCACAATTTAAGGGCAATTTAGAGTCTTCAATCAACCTACCATGGGATGTGGGAGGAAACCGGAGTGCCCGGAGAAAACCCAAAGCAGGCACGGGGAGAACATGCAAACTCTACACAGGCGGGGCCGGGGATTGAACGCCAGTCCTCAGAACTGTGAGGCAGACGTTCTAACCAGTCGCCCAACGTGCCTCCGGGATGACAATCAGCACCTCCAAATCTGAGACCATGGTCCTCAGTCGGAAAAGGGTGGCGTGCCCTCTCAGTCGGGGATGAGATCCTGCCCCAAGTGGAGGAGTTCAAGTATCTTGGGGTCTTGTTCACGAGTGAGCAAAGAATGGGACGAGAGATCAACAGGTGGATCGGTGCAGCGTCTGCAGTGATGTGGACTTCGTACCGGTCCATTGTGGTAAAGAAGGAGCTAAGCCGAAAGGCGAAGCTCTCAATTTACTGGTCGATCTACGTTCCTACCCTCACCTATGGTCACGAGCTGTGGGTCGTGACTGAAAGAACAAGATCCCAGATACAAGCGGCCGAAATGAGTTTCCTCCGCAGGGTGTCTGGGCTCTTCCTTAGAGATAGGGTGAGAAGCTCGGTCACCCGGGAGGAGCTCAGAGGGGCATCTGCTGGGGCATCTGATTTGGATACCTCCCTGACGCCTCCCTGGTGAGGTGCTCTGGGCACGTCCCACCGGGAGAAGACCCCGGGGACAACCCAGGACACGCTAGAGAGACTGTGTCTCTCGGCTGGCCTGTGAACGCCTCGGGATCCCACTGGAAGAGCTGGATGAGCTGTGGGTCGTGACCGAAAGGACAAGATCCCGGATACAAGCGGCCGAAATGAGTTTCCTCCGCAGGGTGTCTGGGCTCTCCCTTAGAGATAGGGTGAGAAGCTCATTCATCCGGGAGGATCTCAGAGTAGAGCCGCTGCTCCTTCACATCGAGAGGAGCCAGATGAGGTGGCTGGGGCATCTGATTTGGATGCCTCCCGGACGCCTCCTGGTGAGGTGTTCCGGGCACGTCCCACCGGGAGGAGACCCCGGGGACGACCCAGGACACGCTGGTTAGACTACATCCTTCGGTTGGCCTGGGAACGCCTCGGGATCCCCCCGGAAGAGCTGGATGAAGTGGCTGGGGAGAGGGAAGCAATGGGCGTCTGCAAAAGCTACTGCCCCCGCGGCCCGACCTCGGATAAGCGGCAGAAAATGGATGGATGGATTCTAAAAATATTCGACAGTGACAGCTGTATAACCAAGTTTAGAGTCGAGACAAATTTAGCACATTTCATTTGCTCCTCAAACACATGAGCAATGTCCATTGTGGCTGTGTGGAACTGTATATTTAGTTTCACCGCTAATGTACAGTACCTTGCTTTCATTGTCTTGTGTGAGAAATGGGAGGCCTTTGGAGCGACGTATAGCACTACTTTATGGTAGGCTTCAAGGCTTGATGTTTGTTGAATAGGCGATAAGTTGCCAATGTCTTTGAGCAGCATCTTATTATTTAGTATTATTAGCAGTTACTTATCTGCTTTTGATCGTGGAACACATCAATGGACAGAATTAAGAGAAGTAGCATCTCTGAATCATCTTTCAATAAGCTTATTTGATTCACTTTGTTTTATGAGCCATTCTCTTTCCTCTACCAGTTCATCATGCAGACATTCTGTAAATGCGTCACCATGGCCCTTGTGAATGTTCATGACATGGTTGGCAATCCACTTCTGCCGACATTCATCACTGTTCCCTTTGCTTGATGCTGTTGAGCAATAAATGTGATTGATGATGGACTGCGACCATTTCAACACCACCTCACAGCCAACCTTTTTTGAAAGGGCCAGCAGATGCTGCTGACCAATAAATGTGGTTGGTGATGGACTGCGGCCATTTCAACGAAAAACTGAAACATGCATGGACAATCATAAAAGTGACAAACGCAGAGGTAAGACTACCTTTTGTGACATGCCAAACCTCAAACCAGTGGCAAAGGTTTATGGGTTTCCCTCAGAAATTTCCTAATTTGAGAGTGCCGTTCTTTCACAATGTTTTTCATGGTGACACCTTTCCTCTGTAACAAGGCAAGGCACCTCTTCAAGCCCTCCAACCCCATGGCATGGGAGTTCTTCATGGGAAATGGGAATTATTTGCACAATATATGAATACACAAAACATTTGGCCTGACTACTAGCTTGTTCCCGAGAAATGTCATTGCAAAGATTCTTTACCTGTACCAATTGGATGTCCAAGATCTGTGTGTTTTCAAGGTTCATAACAGTGTATGAACCATATTTGGCCGTGTGCCCAGAAGAGCAGCATCGCGAATCACCACCAAAGGGTTAGCTGTTTTCCCTGAACTACCTCCAGAAGGGAAGATTGTTGACATTGCCACACTCGGTTGACGATTGGAAGCAGGTAAGCATTCTGAATGTAACAGAATGTCCTCTTTGAAAGTCATTATGTTCACACTTTTGAGCATATCTATCACTTTCACTGGACTGCAGCCGCTAAAAAGGATGGCACTGGCACCCAGCAAGAGGCATACAACCTGACATTGGTTGGCTGTACCATTCTTTGAGGTGACCATGTCTGCATGTTGCTTTGAACATGGCAAGGCTTCCTCTAATATTTTTAATAGCCACCAGGCATGGGCTGGAACAGATTGGCAGAAGTGCTCCAAGGCACCATTAAAAAAACAACTAACTTCCGCATTCGAATAGGGTTTCCATCAACGATAGACTCCTTCTACTTCGAGGAAATCCTGTAAAAATCAATTGTGAAGTGTGAATCATTTTGTCTTGCTCCAGTTCTACAGGATAAGAACAACCAAGAGCTGTATCTGTAACTTACAATGGTGAAAAGAAGAAACAAGTATATTTACAGTATACACAAAAAACTTTCGACTTTCTAGTTGTATTTGCAAGCTTCCTTCATTACTGACCATTTTTCTTCAGTGTCGTCATCATTATCCTCATCAGATTCATCCTCATCACCAGGAGAATAGTCCTCATCTTCGACATCTCTGTCTAACATGGATTCATCCAGCTCTGTGTTCATATCTAACAGGCCATCATCTAGCAATGTTCACTGCACACCAGCATGCACATAGGGCCTACGTCTTCTGCGCAGTTAGTTTGTGTCACCTTGGAGACTGCTCCCACAGCTGGGTCACACTGAACTATTTTATGCCTCTGGCTCACTGTCGATGTGACTTGGGTCCCATAATGTCGCTTATACTGAAAATGTGAAAACTTTGTGTGAGTGAGGAGGTAATGATTGCAATGATTTGAGGGAGTGATCAAAGCACTTGATAAATACAGTATATTATATTCCAACTCACCCATGATGTTTGAGTACTGACTGGCTTATTGTCAACCGTACCCTGGATACACACAGAGTTGCGAATTGATTGTGGTAGAATTTCAATGACGTCCATGGCAATATTAGCATCATTTGATGTGACATTCTGGTTGTCATCTATTGCTCTCGCTCTGAGTAACTCAGGCACCAACTGGAATAATCGTGATGCAAGATTAACCACTTTATTTGTGAATAAGCACACAGCCCCTTGATGAGTCTGACTGTGCATCAGGATTTGTAGGCTTGAGTTTGATATACACAGTAAATGTACCTAACTGCAAATGATTTGAATCAATGTGTTAAAAACAATCACATATTTTAATTAAGATTTTTTTTTTACGTGATTTAAATCACAGCGGCACGGTGATCGACTGGTTGGCACGTCTGCCTCACAGTTCTGAGGACTGGGGTTCAAATCCCAGCCCCGCCTGTGTGGAGTATGCATGTTCTTCCCTTGCATGCGTGGGTTTTCTCTAGGTACTCCGGTTTCCTCCAACATCCCAAAAACATGCATGGTAGGTTGATTGAAGACTCTAAATGGCCCGTAGGTGTGTATGTGAATGGTTGTTTGTTTCTATGTGCCCTGCGATTGGCTGGCGACCAGTTCAGGGTGTACCCCGCCTCTCGCCCGAAGATAGGTGGGATAGGCTCCAGCACGCCCACGACCCTAGTTAGGATAAGCGGTTAAGAAAAGGGATGGATTTAAATCACAGATTTTTAATCACCTTATTTGAAACAAAAAAGACGTGGGAGACCAAGCCACATCATCCTTACATGTAGTCTTACCATCCATCCATCCATCCATTTTTTGAGCCGCTTCTTCTCACTAGGGTCGCGATCGTGCTTGAGCCTATCCCAGCTATCATCAGTCAGGAGGCGGGGTACACCCTGAACTGGTTGCCAGCCAATCGCAGGGCACATACAAACAAACAACCATTCACACTCACAGTCACACCTACGGGCAATTTACAGTCTCCAATTAATGCATGTTTTTGGGATGTGGGAGGAAACCGGAGCGCCCGGAGAAAACCCACACAGGCACGGGGAGAACATGCAAACTCCACACAGGCGGGGACGGGGATTGAACCCTGGTCCTCAGAACTGTGAGGCTGACGCTCTAACCAGTCGTCCACCGTGCCACCTTGTAGTCTTACCGTTGTGCTAAAAAAATATTGGCACCCCTGCGGTGCCAATGCAGACACATAATGTTTTTTTTTGTTGACTGTCTGACATTAAATAAGACTAAACTTGTCCTGTTTTAGGATTACCAAAATTATGTCTATTTGCTAAATGCCAGAATAGTGAGAGGATTCTTTTGTTACAATAAAATATAACAGGCATGCTCATGTGGTCAGACAGTTGAGGAAAAAAGGTAATGGCTAGAAATATTTTTTAGCATGACTATACGTATTATATATTAATATGTTTCAGTGACACGGCACAAGCTTTTACATAGCTTCTTCCACATCTTCACATCTTCCAAGATGGCGCCTACCAGTGTGGTCGCCTCGGTAACGCGCTCTCTAGTATTGTCTTTGTTTTTGTGTTTTTCGTCCGTCTTTGGAGACCTTACACGACTCACTTACACAAGGGGAGACCTGCTAACCATCAAGGAGGCTACTCCGGACTTTCTGTCACCAACTTTCGAAAATCCGCTCAGTTTTTTCCCCGAGTTACTCACCGGAGCGGCGTCCGCGGTTTTCGGCGCATGGATGCGGAAGCGGCGCCACAGAGGAAAACGAGCCGGCATTCAGGTGAAACTCCGCAAGAGAGGACACAGATTGGCGTTCCCGTCGATCCACCTCGCGAATGTACGCTCCCTACCCAACAAAATGGACGAGCTTCATCTTCTGTTAAAGACCAGTAAAGACTTCGGACGTTCCGCGGCCATGTGCTTCACGGAGACCTGGCTTTGCGACGCTGTACCCGATGGCGCCGTCATGCTTCCCGGCTTCAACATTCATCGAGCGGACCGCGACATGGAATCATCGGGGAAAAACGAAGGGCGGCGGGATATGCCTCCATATAAATGAAAAATGGTGTACGGACGTCACGGTCCTCAGCACACACTGCAGCCCGCATTTGGAGTCGCTGTTTTTGAACTGTAAACCATTTTACTCGCCACGTGAGTTTGCATCGTTTATACTGGCTGGAGTCTATATTACACCGCAAGCTAACACGAACGCCGCATTGCTAACGCTCGCCGAACAAGTCAACGAAATTGAAAAAAAACACCCTGACTCACCCCTCATTATTCTCGGGGACTTTAACAAAGCTAAACTCAACCACGAACTCCCTAAATACAAGCAGCACATCAACAGTCCTACCAGGGAAAATAATACTTTAGACCACTGCTACACTACGGTAAAAAACGCATACCGTGCTATACCTCGTGCAGCCCTGGGCTCGTCTGATCACTGCTTAATTCACTTAATACCGACGTACAAGCAAGAACTTAAATGTGCGAAGCCTACAGTGAAAACAGTCAAAAAGTGGATAAATGAAGCAAAGATGGAACTTCAAAGCTGTTTAGACTGCACAGACTGGAGTGTCTTTGAAAATTCAGCTGGCAGCCTGGATGAATATACGGACACTGTCACATCCTATATCAGTTTCTGTGAAGAGGTTTGTGTACCAACAAAATCATTTTGGACATTCAACAACAACAAGCCGTGGTTCACTGCTAAACTTAAGCAGCTTCGCCAAGCTAAGGAAGATGCATATGAGAGCGGGGACAGGGCCCTGTATAATCGAGCTAGAAACCAGCTTACTAAAGAAATTAACATTGCAAAGAGGATCTATGCAGCAAAGTTGGAAAAACAGCTTAGCGCGAACGACTCGAAATCAGTCTGGCGTGCATTCCAATCGCTGACTAATTACAAGCGACGATCCCCCCAAGCTGAGAACAATAGCACACTAGCCAACGACTTGAATACCTTCTATTGCAGATTTGAAAAGGACAGTTTCACTCAACACACCCACCCGGCCGCACCCGCGACCACAACCACACCTCTGACTTCTGCGTTAACCATCCATGAACAGGATGTGAGACGCATCTTCAAACAACAGAAGATTAACAAAGCAACAGGACCGGACCATGTGTCCCCATCCTGCCTCAAAGTCTGCGCGGACCAGCTCGCTCCAGTCTTCACTCAGATCTTTAACAGATCTTTGGAAATGTGCGAAGTTCCATCCTGCTTCAAACGCTCCACCATCATTCCAGTCCCCAAGAAACCTGCAATCTCTGGTCTGAATGACTACAGGCCTGTCGCTTTGACATCTGTGGTCATAAAGTCCTTTGAACGTCTCGTGCTGGACCACCTCAAGAGTGTCACAGGTCCCCTGCTGGACCCCCTGCAGTTTGCCTACCAAGCGAACAGGTCTGCGGATGATGCAGTCAACATGGGACTGCACTTCATCCTAGAACACCTCGACAGTGCAGGGACCTACGCGAGGATCCTGTTCGTGGACTTCAGCTCAGCGTTCAACACCATCATCCCTGAACTCCTTTCAACCAAGCTTCTCCAGCTCAGCGTCTCACCTGCCATCTGCCAGTGGATTTACAGCTTTCTGACGGGCAGGACACAGCAGGTCAGGCTGGGGGAGGCCACCTCATCCACACGCAGCATCAGCACTGGAGCGCCCCAAGGTTGTGTCTTCTCTCCGCTGCTCTTCTCTCTCTACACGAACGACTGCACCTCAGCGAACCCGACTGTCAAGCTCCTGAAGTTTGCAGATGACACCACTGTCATCGGCCTCATCAAGGACGGTGACGAGTCTGCATATCGACAGGAAGCGGAGCGGCTGAAGCTGTGGTGCGGCCGACACAACCTGGAGCTGAACACGCTCAAGACGGTAGAGATGATCGTGGACTTCAGGAGGCATCCTTCGCCACAGCTGCCCCTCACGTTGTCCAGCTGCCTTGTGTCAACCGTTGAGACCTTCAAGTTCCTGGGAATTACAATCTCTCAGGACCTGAAGTGGGCGAACAACATCAACTCCGTCCTCAAAAAGGCCCAGCAGAGGATGTACTTCCTGCGGCTTCTGAGAAAGCACGGCCTGCCACCGGAGCTGCTGAGACAGTTCTACACAGCGGTCATCGAATCGGTCCTGTGTTCTTCCATCACAGTCTGGTTTGGTGCTGCTTACAAAAAAGGACAAACTCCGACTGCAACGGACAATAAAAACTGCTGAAAGGATTGTCGGTACCCCCCTACCCACCATTGAGGACTTGCACGCTGCCAGAACTAAGACAAGGGCGTGCAAAATCCTCTCGGACCGTCTGCACCCCGGTCACCAGCTCTTCCAGCTCCTTCCCTCAGGTAGGCGCTACCGATCAACGCAAACTAGAACTAGTAGACATTCCAACAGCTTCTTCCCTCTTGCGATCAACTTCTTAAACACCTAACCTATAATTCCATTACAACAAGCTGGCAATTTTTTGACTTGAGTTCGTTGTCACATTTCTGTGGGGCCAATTATGTATTACTCGTGCACTCACTGTAGTTGTCTCGTCATCTTCTGTTAAAGACCAGTAAAGACTTCGGACGTTCCGCGGCCATGTGCTTCAAGGAGACCTGGCTTTGCGACGCTGTACCCGATGGCGCCGTCATGCTTCCCGGCTTCAACATTCATCGAGCGGACCGCGACATGGAATCATCGGGGAAAAACGAAGGGCGGCGGGATATGCCTCCATATAAATGAAAAATGGTGTACGGACGTCACGGTGCTCAGCACACACTGCAGCCCGCATTTGGAGTCGCTGTTTTTGAACTGTAAACCATTTTACTCGCCACGTGAGTTTGCATCGTTTATACTGGCTGGAGTCTATATTACACCGCAAGCTAACACGAACGCCGCATTGCTAACGCTCGCCGAACAAGTCAACGAAATTGAAAAAAAACACCCTGACTCACCCCTCATTATTCTCGGGGACTTTAACAAAGCTAAACTCAACCACGAACTCCCTAAATACAAGCAGCACATCGACTGTCCTACCAGGGAAAATAATACTTTAGACCACCGCTACACTACGGTAAAAAACGCATACCGTGCTATACCTCGTGCAGCCCTGGGCTCGTCTGATCACTGCTTAATTCACTTAATACCGACGTACAAGCAAGAACTTAAATGTGCGAAGCCTACAGTGAAAACAGTCAAAAAGTGGATCAATGAAGCAAAGATGGAACTTCAAAGCTGTTTCGACTGCACAGACTGGAGTGTCTTTGAAAATTCAGCTGGCAGCCTGGATGAATATACGGACACTGTCACATCCTATATCAGTTTCTGTGAAGAGGTTTGTGTACCAACAAAATCATTTCGGACATTCAACAACAACAAGCCGTGGTTCACTGCTAAACTTAAGCAGCTTCGCCAAGCTAAGGAAGATGCATATCAGAGCGGGGACAGGGCCCTGTATAATCGAGCTAGAAACCAGCTTACTAAAGAAATTAACATTGCAAAGAGGATCTATGCAGCAAAGTTGGAAAAACAGTTTAGCGCGAACGACTCGAAATCAGTCTGGCGTGCATTCCAATCGCTGACTAATTACAAGCGACGATCCCCCCAAGCTGAGAACAATAGCACACTAGCCAACGACTTGAATACCTTCTATTGCAGATTTGAAAAGGACAGTTTCAATCAACACACCCACCCGGCCGCACCCGCGACCACAACCACACCTCTGACTTCTGCATTAACCATCCATGAACAGGATGTGAGACGCATCTTCAAACAACAGAAGATTAACAAAGCAACAGGACCGGACCATGTGTCCCCATCCTGAAAAAAAAATGCTGTGGCATGACCTTAAAAAGGCTGTTCATGCTCGAAAGCCCTCCATTTTTGCTGAATTCAAACAATTCTGCAAGGAAGAGTGGGCCAAAATATCTCCACAGAGATGTGAAAGACTCATTGCTAGTTTTAGAAAATGCTTAATTTAAGCTGTTGCTGCTGAGGATGGCCCAACCAGTTCTTAGGTTTAGGGGGCCATTACTTTTTCACACAGGGTCAGGTAACTGAATATATAATGTAAATGAAATCACCATTTAAAAAAAGGTTTTTAAATTCACTTGGGTGATATTTGTCTCATATTTACATTTGTTTGAAGGTCTTAAACATTAAAGTGGGGAAACTATGGAAAAATATAAGCATTTGAGATGGGACCAATAATTTTTCACAGCTCTGTAAAACAATTGAAAACTTTTTCCACCATTAAAGCTGAAGTAAGCAATTAGGAACAAAAATAAACCTTTTTGTTATATATGTTAAAACTCTGTGGCTGACTGGTTAGCATGTCAGCACTCAAATCTGTTAAACCTGTCATTGGCTCAGAATGCGTTGAAATGCCATGAGCCAATGAAAAGCTTTGAAACGTTTTAAAGGAATGAAGCGCGAAGCGAAACAGCGATGACGTCATCGGTCACGTGACACTGGTGTTTTGATACAAGCTCCGACACAGCATTTCGAATCACTCCGCTTCAGGAAGAGTGACACAAGCTCCAAAGCCTTGGTATCATTTGCCCATCACTAAATACAAGGAAACACAAGCAGAGCGAAGAGACTAGAAATTATAAACAGATTGAATATGATGAAATAAACCAAACAAGGATACACATTGAACCTACTATTCGAGAGGTGGCTGGAGTCAACTCAGACTCCCTGAGGAACTTAATGGACACAGGAGCGACGTGGCTTCATTTCTGCTTGACGGGTAAGTATCAAATACTTGTATTTTTAATTGTGTGCATTCCCCCAAATTATAACTTCAAACCGATAGCATTAGTGTTATATAGCCGCGGTCCTGTGCGGCACGAACTAGTTCAGCCAAATAGCATTGCTTGCTAACAATACAGTAGCTAGCATTGTGACAAGCCAGAGCTGCTATGTCGGAATGACTTGAATGGTACGTTCGAAAATTCACTGCGGTCAAGCCAGCCTCCACTCGTAAAGTAGCAGTCAAGCCAGCCGGCCCTAATTTTGTTCATACTAGGCATTACGGTAATAGGTCGCCAACTCGCGGCGAAAACCACCTTCAAAATAAAAGCTTCCCAATAATACAGACGTCAGTGCTCTTCGGTTAAGGGATGCAACCAGCAAAGTTAATTTGAATCTTGTGATACATTACATACATACATTAAAAAAATTACTTTATTTTATATCTTAGGAAAAATAAATGGCAATGGACTGCACTTATATAGCGCTTTATCTACATCATCACAGTGGCCAAAGCGCTTTACAAAGACTCATATTCACAAACACATTCATAAACCAATGGGCGACTGCTGCCATGCAAGGCGCTGCCATGCCCATTGGGAGCAAATCAGTGTCTTGCCCAAGGAATAACTAGGATTTTTTTTTTGAAGAATTTTTGAAATCCGTGATCATGGCAGTGAAATACACCAAATTCAAGAGTCTTTTATTTTGAAATGCCACATCAGATTTTGATGGGACCTCTTTTGTTGCAGACCTGGGGGGTGTAGTGTATGTCCCCCAGAACTGGTTTGGTGTTGTGATAACTAGGATTTTTTTTTAAAAGAATTTTTGAAATTCGTGATCATGGCAGTGGAATACACCAATTTCAATAGTCTTTTATTTTGAAATGCCACATCACATTTTGATGGGACCTCTTTTGTTGGAGTCTTGGGGTGGTGTAGTGTCCCCCAGAATTGGTCTGGTGTTGTGATAACTAGGATTTTTTTTTTAAAAGAATTTTTGAAATCCATGATCATGACAGTGAAATATAGCAATTTCAGTGGACTTTTATTTTGAAATGCCACATCAGATTTTGATGGGACCTCTTTTGCTGGATACCTGGGAGGGGGGGGTGTAGTGTCCCCCAGAACTGGACCGGTGTTGCGATATCTCATTAAAAAGATTTAACAGATTGTTTTCGGTCAGGGCCAATGAAAGCAACATATGCAGTTTTCAGAGATTTTTATTTTGAAATACAATATCAGATCTTCATCAAACCTCTTTTCGCGGAGTCCTTGGTGGTCTGTCACACAGATCTGAACTTGTCTTGCGATACCATTGGGATTATGTTGGGGTGGCTTTGGCTCAGTCGGCAGAACAGGTTCGAATCCCTGCTACGACTTTCCGCATGTCGAAGTTTCCTTGGGCAAGACACTGAACCCTAATTTGCTTCCAGTGGACATGGCAGCGCCTTGCATGGCAGCAGTCGCCCATTGGTTTATGAATGTGTGTGTGAATATGAGTCTTTGTAAAGCGCTTTGGCCATTGTGATGATGTAGATAAAGCGCTATATAAGTGCAGTCCATTTACCATTTATTTTTCCTAAGATATCAAATAAAGTATTTTTTTTAATGTATGTATGTATGTATTGTATCTCAAGATTCAAATTAACTTTGCTGGTTGCATTCCTTAACCGAAGAGCACTGACGTCCGTATTATTGGTAAGCTTTTATTTTGAAGGTGGCTTCGCCGTGAGTTGGGGACCTATTACCGTAATGCCTAGTATTAATGTTGGATTTATCTCACCAAACATTATTATGAATAAACACAAAAGGAATGAAGACGTTGGTCATTTTACTCATGAGGAGGGCGCATGGGAGATTGTTCAGGTTACAGCCTCTCAACACGCTCTAAACAATCTCCCCCGTCGCTCCTACATTTATTTGAAAATAGGAGGGTTCTACAAGACATAATATTCTAAGCATTAAGACACAACACAAAACATAGGACCAGACGACACCTGTCCCGTCCCCGACCACATCCGATCACGTCCTTGGTCAAGGCGCCCTTCCATCAAATGTTGCTGAGTCATCTTCTTGAAGGCGAGACATCTTTCTATCTAAATATTGTCCATAATACTAATGCAAGCTACTAATGCAAAATACTAATGCAAGCTACTAATGCAAAATACTAATGCAAGCTAAGCAAATAAATGATAACTACTAAAATATATCTAACAATTAACAAAATTAGGGGCGGCTGGCTTGACCGCAGTGAAAATTCAATGTGACAGTCTCACTGATTTCCGAGGGTGCAGTGTTCAGAGAGGCAAAGCACACTCCATTTGCTATGAATTTATGAAAGAGCGTGTTGGCCATTGGCAGTGACACGTCAGTGTGTCCTTTATATTGAATGTGTCAGTTCTGCCTGTAAACATCCGGCCGCTCTGTCTCCTTAGGCTTCTTTATACTCACGCGGACGGCGACCGCGCTGACGTCACTGCGGCTGTCCCACGCGTAGTTTGCCTTTATGCTCGAGCGCAACCCACGCGCGCTGTTTCAAAAGTGTGCTGCAGTTCTCCTCCAAGTCGGGGGTGTCGCTACGGCTGGTATTGGATAGGACACCAAAGGGTGGCGTTTCCTCTGCATTTTCTTTGCCATTTCCGGTAGCTGTTTTTCCTTTCCTTTCAGTAACAAGGAACAAAGCAACAACAATGGGGAGCACGACAAAACAAATGGACCTAAATGACCAGATGATACATTTAATTATGCTGCAAAATCGATCGAGAAGGCAGCGACGTAGATGGTATGTAGAACCAAGGGGCACGGTGGTATGTCATCACAGCATGTGACCAAAACGGACCAATCACGAGAGATGATCTCTGCGGCGTTTGACGCGCAGCAACTATTTTTGTCGGGTGCGCGGCAAGCTACACAGAGGTGCTGCGTGGGGCAATTTGTCGGTCACGTGATGCAATGCGGCCGTCGTCGGCCGCGGGAGGATAAAGAGGCCTTTATACTTGAGCGCAACCCACGTGCGCAGTTTTGAAAATGTACTGCAGTTAACCTCCAAGTTGCTACGGCTGGTATTGGCTACGACACCACAAGTTGGAATTTCCTATGCATTTTTTTGGGCCATTTCCGGTAGCCATTTTTACATTCCTTTCAGTAACAAGGAACAAAGCAACAACAATGGCGACCGTGGAACAGTGTCTGCGAGAACAAATGGACCCAGATGACCAGATGATACGTTTAATTATGCTGCAAAATCGACCGAGAAGGTGCCGGCGGAGATGGTATGTAGAACCAAGGGGCACCTGAGTACATCATCACAGCATGTGACTAAAACGGACCAATCACAAGAGATTATCTCCGCGGCGTTCGATGCGCAGCAACTATTTTTGCCGCGTGCGCGTCAAGCTACGCAGAGGGGCCGCGCGGGGCAATCAGTCACGTGATGCAATGTGGGCGTTGGTGACCGCGGGAGTATAAAGAGGCCTTGAAGTGATGAGAACACAGCCGCGAATCTCTCGACATGTCAACTCTTCCGACCTCATCCTCCCACCGTTTCCTCAACTTTCTCTCTTTGGCAAAGCTATGAATGCTTACCTCCTTTTTTGCATTCCGTCCTGATTGGAAATTTCATCCAAAAGCGGCGCAGTATGGCATTTTTAACTGTTTTTCACTGACAATAAAAGTGGCTAGCTTAGCTCCGCAGAGACCAGCAACGTGATTGACAAATTATCTGACATTTTCAATGTCAGATAATTTTGGGCTTGTTTGGATGTATTTTTCCTGATACATATTCATTTATATTATATGATATATAGAGGTTATTTTTTACCTTCTGTGATTACCTTTTGTGTTTGTTTTTTAGTTATGCAAAGATCCAGCAAGCTCGCCTTTTGAAAAAAAGTTACCTGAGAGCACCACTTCTTGCTGTTTCAACAATTGTTACAAGACTCTTTGATCGGTCAATGGTGAGTATTAAGATCGATTTGTCCTGCATGTGAACTGGCATGTCCACAATGTCTTGCTTCACCCTTGTCCTGTCTCTCACCAAAAAAGCTTTTTTCGTCCCTAAAACATAACTCATTCACAATCGGACTGAGATATAAAGAATAAATTTCTCTAACTTTGCCCTTTGCTCTAAAATACATGCTTATGATGAATACAAAGGGGGAAAGAAATTATCTGATCAAGTTAAGTGATAAGTGAACATACATTTTTGCTATCAAGCAAGGTAGCAGAAGTGTAAAAATGTACCACGTCACAAAAGCTGCTTTGGTGTTTTATAAAAACAAGCCAGCAAACACGTTAACTGACCAGAAATATTTATTTGTCCTCGGCTTACTTGTTCTTTACCTAAACTCTTTGCGGCTTCGTCACTCTGTTGTTGATCAGTATGCCCACACTACTTGCCTCTGCATTGTTTTCTCAGATCACCTGCGGAGCTGGAATTATTACGGTATATCTCACAAATTCAGAGTGCCATGGTGAGCAAAAGGTACAGTATAACCCATGGTGCCTCTGCAACTGTCAATTTTGCACTGTTCTTGTCCTTTAGAAATAAACCAATAAAAATAAAATGGAATTACATGTTGTCTGTCACAAGTGGCCTGCTATAGATTAAAACAGCTAAGGCCTGATGTTCTACTCAGGTGTTGCAAACTCACCTCAGCAGAGGCCAAGGTGAGTTTTACTTCCACCTTATGGCTGTCTCAAGAAACCATACAAATAGTGTAATGTAATTACAAACATCCATGCTTCATGACATTACTGAGTAAATACATTTCTTTAAATTTCTCAATGATGTCAGGTCTATTTGTAGTAATCTTGATTTCATGTACATGTGTCAAAATATGATAAACCCAGGGGGGGGACCCAGGGAGCAGCCGCAGGGCATGAGAAGGGAGCAGTCATCCAGCCCAGGGGGGACACCGCCATGCAGCTAAGTGGGAACCCACCTCCCCCCCTGTTGCACTGCTGCCCAAAAGCCAAACCCACCCCCCACGACCCACCGTCCCCCAGAGGGGGGTGTATGAGGTGCACTAAAACGTGGGGATGAGTGTGTGTGATGCACTTAAAATCCAGGGGTGCAGGCAGGGGGGCAGGGTGCACGGACGGCGAAACAGCACAGATGTGCTGAAACGTGGTCTGACACCCACACCTTCTTGACCCCATACCAGTCCCCCAATAACCCTTTGATATGTATATGTGCCCAGATGTGATTAGTGAGAAAAATCTATACAGTGAGTGGTGTGAGTGATTAAGAGGCATGGCTCTTGCAGGTCGGGCCCATCAGGCCGGACAACCACCGACGAAGAGGGCCGCCTCACCCAGACCCGCAGCACCGACCTCTGGGAAAAAAATGGGAGTTTTGGGAGTTTGATGTTGTTGCAGTCTATTTGTTCCAATTCTAGCCAAGAATCATCAGAATCCGAATCATCTTTATTTAGGCCACTGAGCAATAAAGGGTTGCTAGTTATCTGGTAATGCCGGTACAATTATTTTCTTTTGACAATTGTGCAAAAAGAGTCCTCTCGTACTCAGAGCAGTTTGAATGACTAATATAGCAATAGTCCGGTGCAATGACCATTGTTCAAAGGGCGCCAAGACTTCAAGGAGTGTATGCAGTTTAAAGTGACTTGTAGTAAAATAATCTGGGACAATGTTGATTGTGCAAATGTTGCAGATACTCCTCAGTCAGTGTGCAAGTGGTGCAGATGCTACTCTGGCATGACTGGCCAGTATTGGTCAACAACAGATATGCAAATAGTTCAGCGTGGTGAGACTGATACAGTGATTGCACGAGTAATGTATAATTGGCCTGACAGAAATGTTACAACAAACTAAAGAGACAAAAAGGCAGCATGTTGCAATGGAACTGTAGGTTAGCTGTTTAAGAAGTTGATCGCAAGAGGGAAGAAGCTGTTGTAATGTCTTTTAGTTTTCGTTTGCATTGATCGGTAGCGCCTACCTGAGGGAAGGAGCTGGAAGACCTGGTAACCAGGATGTGGTCCGAGAGGATTTGGCATGCTCTTATCTGAGTTCTGGCAGCGTGCAAGTCCTCAAGGGTGTGTAGGGGGGTACCGACAATCTTTTCAGCAGTTTTGATTGTCCGTTGCAGTCTGAGTTTGTCCTTTTTTGTAGCAGCACCAAACCAGACTGTGATGGAAGAACACAGGACTGATTTGATGACTGCTGTGTAGAACCGCCTCAGCAGCTCCTGTGGCAGGCTGTGCTTCCTCAGAAGCCCCAGGAACTACATCCTCTGCTGGGCCTTTTTGAGGACGGAGTTGATGTTGATCGCCCACTTCAGGTCCTGAGAGACTGTATTTCCCAGGAACTTGAAGGTCTCAATAGTTGACACAAGGCAGCTGGACAGCGTGAGGGGCAACTGTGGCGAGGGATGCCTCCTGAAGTCCACGATCATCTCTACAGTCTTGAGCGTGTTCAGCTCCAGGTTGTGTTGGCCGCACACAGCTCCAGCCACTCCACTTCCTGTCGATATGCAGACTCGTCTTTGATGAGGCCGATGACAGTGGTGTCATCTGCAAACTTCAGGAGTTTGACAGCCGGGTGCATTGAAGTGCAGCGTTCGTGTAGAGAGAGAAGAGCAGTGGAGAGAGGACATAAACTTGGGGTGCCCAAGTGCTGATGCTGCGTGTGGATGAGGTGGCCTCCCCTAACCTCTGCCGGCTGGGCCTCCGCCAATGCCGGCTGGGCCACTGCCGGCTGGGCCTCTGCGTGCTGGGCCTCTCGCCTCTTCCGGCTGGGCCTCTCGCCTCTGCCGGCTGCGCTTCTCGCCTCTGCCGGCTGGGCCTCTCGCCTCTGCCGGCTGGGGCTGCCAGCTGGGGCTCCCGCCTCTGCCGGCTGATGCGGAAGCTGGCAGCGTAAGCTATATGCAAACATTGTCAATAAAAGAAACGGGGGGCTGCCAAACCCCGCAAAACTAAAGCACCGGAAATGCAGGGTGTTCCAAACCGTTAATAACTCTAAATTAATATGGGACTCAACACGTAAACCAAAAGGCATTCTTTGTGCACACTTAAATATACGAAGCATTTTAACGAAAAGTGATCAGGTCAATCACCTTTTCACGGACTCATATTGACTTCCTCTGCCTATCTGAGACATGGCTCCATGAATCTTCGCCCTCAGCAATACTAACTGTACCTGGTTATAAAATGTTTAGAAAAGACAGACAGGGTTCTAAGGGAGGTGTTATGATTTATGCCAAGGACACTTTTAATTGTAATGAAATACATGTTACAGATGAGAATGGATTAGAATTTCTTGGACTAACTAATAGGCCAGAAAGGATCTTGAAGCCATACAATATGCTCACAGGATTGTCTGATCACAATCTTATAATGGTAACAAGAAAATTAAATAAAAAGCGCTTCAAACCCTTGGCCACCACTGAATCCTATAGGATACCAAAACATGAACAACAAAATTTCCAAGATTCTGTCCAAGAAGTAAACTGGGATGTATTACTCGCTGGCAAAAATTTAGATGAGGATTGTTCTAAATTTGCCAACAAAATAGAAAAGATTATTATACAATTTACATGGATAATTAAACTAAAAGCTAGAAAGAATGGCCCTCCTTGGTTGAACACATTTATTCTGAAACTGATGAACGCGATCATTCCTTGAAGTTGTCGGTCAAATCAGGATACAATAGACACCACTTTATTTCACTGAGAAATAGGGTAGTGAAAGAAATAAGAAAATGTAAAGCTGACTTTTTCATTACTGCTTTGAATAGTGCGAAGGGAAATTAAAAAATAACCTGGAATTATATTAAACTATTGGGTGATACACAAAATAACAAAAAAAACCGAATGCAAATTAAATTAAATGGAAACATCCTGACGGAACCTCAAGTGATGGGTGATGCTTTTAACAACTACTTCATTGAATCTGTGTCAGAAATCTCTGCTAAGTTTGCAGTAAAACAAGGGAAGGAATACCCTGCATTGTCTGCAACGCAGTTCTTTACTATTACAAATATTACTGAGACCAAAGTTATCGATTTAATTCATTCACTCAAACCATCTAAGGCAAAGGATGTTTTTGGAATGGACACGAACATGCTCAAAGATCTAGGTTCAACTCTTGCTACTCCTATTGCCTCAATCATTAATCTTTCAATTTCATCTGGTCACTTTCCAAAGGCCTGGAAATCTGCTATTGTTACCCCTGTCTTTAAATCCGGTGACTCAACTTCTCTGAATAACTACTGACCTATAAGCATTCTTCCAGCCATTTCCAAAGTTGCAGAAAAATGGGTGTCAAGAGCAGATTGTCCATTATTTAAACAGCAGCTGCCCCCTCTCTCCACGCCATGCAGTTTGGTTTCAGATCCAAGCATTCCACTGAAATGGCTACATTTCCTTTAAAGCCCATATTGACAAATTGTGTAAAAATATCAAATTAAACCTCGCAAATTTTCGTGCAATTCGAAATGAAATGTCAACTGAAGCCGCAAAAATTTACTTACATTCAATGATTCTTAGTCACTTTAACTATTGCATAACCAGTTGGTCCCAGGCTGGTCAGAATGCAAAAAAAACATTGGAAGTTTTGTACAAACAATTCATTAAAATGATGGATAAAAAAACCAAGGCACTATCATCACTGTGCAATTTAAAAAAATACAGTATTTTAAACTGGGACAGTCTTCACATATTTGCAGATTTAAATTTGATTTATAAAGTACTGCATGATTTGGCTCCAGCTCCTCTGGCTGAGTTCATCAGCCAAAGAAACAGCGTGTCACTCGAGGCTCTGTCAGTGGTGGCTGTCTCATTCCTCTGCGCAGGAGCACTTTCAGTAAGTCAGCCTGGTCAGTGAGGAGTGCTGGTGAGTGGAACTCAGTACCTGAGGAGGTTAAACTGCTTACAACATAAAAGGCCTTCACAAAAAAAAACTGAAAATGTGGCTAGTTAACACATATAGCTGCCAACACTATAAGACAAGTATGTTAGGATTTTTTTTTTCGTTATGTCAAATTATTTGTGGTTTTATTCTCTCTTAATAGTATAGTAAGTCTTTGATTATGTATCCTGTATTATATTGTCTTGTAGATGTATTTTACTGCTTTTTTACATCATGGCCAGGGGACTACAGATGAAAACTAGCCTTCTGGCTAATTCTGTCTTTTTTAACCATGTGTACTTCAGGTGTTTTATGAAATTGCATTGTCCCCTTTCAAATAAACTGATTAATAATAGTGAGCAGATACCTTTTAATATTAGCATTCTGACGTATAGCGGCAGCAAGAGGTTCGATGAATATTGCAAATAGCAATGGTGAGAGTGGACATCCTTGTCTGGTTCCTCTTAGTAATGTAAAACTTTGTGAAGTAATCCTATTTGTGGTGACTGCCGCTTTCGGCAAATTGTTTAATGTTGCTGTCAAATGTATAAATAAATCTCCAAAGCCAAATTTGCGAAGTAATGCAAACAGGAAAGCCCAGTTCACTTTAACTTTAAGCTTTCTCTGCATCAAGTGACATGATGATTGTGTTTAGATTTCTACGCTGTGACATGCTTATTCAATTTAACAGATGTCTGGTATTATTTGTGGCATTTCTACCTTTACTGAAGCCTTTCTGGTCATAGTGGATTATCGACGAGAGTACCTTTTCAAGTCTCGCTGCGAGGGCTTTCGAGATGATCTCGATATCTACATTAATCAGTGATAAGGGCCGATAATAAACCGGGAGAGAGGGGTCGTTACCTGACTTTAGTAATAACTTAATTGAAGCTGTGTTCATATGGCTACTAATTTTACCTTTGTCGTTTATCTCCTTGATTGTTCTGAGAAATGGAAGTGGTAGTATTGGCCAGAAATGTTTAATGAATTCGACGGGATTCTGTCCGGGCCAGGCGCTCGTCCCGATTGCATATTTTTTTTATGCGTTCTGTAATTCTGTGATGGTTAAAGGAACATCGAGGCTGTCTTTAATTTGTATAATTTAATTGAGGAATATTTAGATCCTTAATAAAAGTTTCAATTTCTTTTTGGTCTGGGTTGTTTGAAGATGCGTGTAAGCTGCTATAATAATTGTAAATAAAGTCATTAATTTCTTGCAGTGACTGTGTACAGTTGCCATTTGAATCTTTAATGGCTGTAATTAATGACATTTAATTTTATTTTTTTTAATGTATCTTTATGGCATGAATTACATTTTCTAGATGTGAGATTCTTCTGAAGGACACTGCCCGATCAAGATTGGATTGACACAAGCCAAGTGCTGGAATACCGGACAAACCTCATATAAGGATGTAATTGAACCATGCATACATCTTGCAATTAAAATGTTTTTAAATACTTTTTAGTTTTATATTTCTTGTTTTAAATATACAATCCATGAATAAGCATTATAGAGGGCATTGATATTTATGAACTGGAAGGAGATACGAAATGTAACTGACTTTTGAGTGGCAATTGTGAAGGAGCCATTCATTTTCAGTTCTTTATAACAATTGAACAATAGCAAAATAGTAGAGGTAAATATGCAGACATTCCTGAAAGTAAATTTAAAAAATAAGGTGCAAATCGATCTACAAATATTTGTTAAGTAATATAACATGCACATTTCTACTGGAGCAATTATTTGAAAATATTAAATTTGGTTCCTCATTGTCTGCTTTGTCGGAATCATATATAATGTCCTTGGGGATTTTCCACATTACATATTGGTGATAGGTGGCCTTGGTGGAATTGTCTGTTGTTCTCTCCAGGGTCACAGAGATCATCAGCTGTCCGGATGTCATTTCACAGTCATCTGGCTCTGCCTAAAACTCTCTCGTTCAAGATGGTGGCCATGAGGTTTGTCATGTGTCTGCAGTGATGGCAGACACCATTTTGTTGACCAGGAGCTGAAGAGGAGGAGCTTCCCCAGATGTCTTGTGGTAGACGTCAAAACATGAAGCTGGAGTCACATCGCAGAAATGTATTCATCACAATATGTCATTACTCGGTGGAATGGTGGACGACTGGTTTGAGAGTCTGCCTCACAGTTCTGAGGACCGGGGTTCAATTCCCGGCCCTGCCTGTGTGGAGTTTGCATGTTCTCCCCATGCCTGTGTGCGTTTTCTCCGGGCACTCCGGTGTCCTCCCACATCCCAAAAACATGCACGGTAGGTTGATTGAAGACTTAAATTTTCCCGTAGGTGTGAATGTGACTGCGACTGGTTGTTTATATGCGCCCTGCGATTGGCCGGCAACCAGTTCAGGGTGTACCCCGCCTCCTACCCGATGATAGATGGGATAAGCTCCAGTGTTCCCCTGACCCTTGTGGGGATAAACGGCTCAGATAATGGATGGATGGATGTCATTACTCTATACTCAGCCTGTCAGCTCATTTCTGTAAAGCAGGACATTATTTTGATTAGATTTTGTGTTTGCGATATTGGGTTTCATTCCAAATATTGCATCTATTATTTCTGATGTCCACATGTAAAAGCTATTTAGAGTATTTAAAAAATTCCCTCATACCATCTCAACAAAAATCATCCCTCCATCCATTTTCTGTACCGCTTATCCTCACTAGGGTCGCGGGCGTGCTGAAGCCTATCCCAGCTATCTTCAGGCGAGAGGCGGGGTACACCCTGTATGGGCCGCCAGGCAATCGCAGGGCATCAGCAAAAATCAATGAATACAATAGGCACCATTTTTTTGTTTTCATACTTGTACACATACATTTACATGCAGGGTGTTAAACATTTTTTCTCACAAGCCACATTGTAGTTAGAATTTCCCTCCAATAGCATTTAGGACTAGAAATGTTTTTTTTAATTGGCTTATCTTACCTATGCATACATGACAAATTGATGGATAACTCATTTTGAAAGCCGAAGTCAAGGATAATAGTTCAGCTATGTATCAAATTACTGTAAAAATGGGTTTGGTAACAATAAATGCTTTTGCAACAGCTCAGCATTTTTTTTCACATATGACAATTTGAACGTTTTAGTACAATTTTAGCAAGAACCATGGTATTTGAGACAATTGGCTTTCACCTGAGATTTATAGTCGAAGAACGTGTTCGTGTGCAAATGCGTGTGTTCAAATCATGTGACTACTATACAATGCATAGTGTAACTTCCAGAAATATACTCGGCCAGGGATTGTCGTCGGCCGGGGTCACCAATAGCCGTGTTCTCCTCTTGGGAACTGAACAGCAAGGATATACATTCACCGGACATTGCCTCGATACTACAATGTGGAGTCTTGATATTTATAGCTTTTATCAAAGCAGCTGTTGCTGAATGGGGTTAATAATAAATTAAATTTAACGGTCATGCCAATAACTTTCTCTAATGCCACGAGTTTCCCACCTGTATACAGTATGACAATTTTCTGTTTAGTTTTTACTTATTGGTGAAGAACACATGCCGAGAATGGCAATTTTGCTTCTACAAGGTGACCACGGGAAAGCCAGCTGCTGACTTGCGGGTGCACGCTCACGAGGTGCGTGCATTCATCCAGAGAGGAGGGGCAATGTAGTGAAGTGAGGCTACATTAAAATCTAGCTAGCAGTTCAACACTACACACTGCACCTTTGATGTGACCTACAATTTGTACAACTCAACTTTTTGTACCTTTTTGCGAGGGAGGGTGAAAATAACAGAAATAAACAAACGTGATTGACTTGGACTTGACGTTTAATTTGCTGCCTTCTTGGTCAGGTCACCATTGCAAAAGACATCTTATGTTTTAACTGGTATTTTACCTGTTTAATAAAGTTTAAATAAAAATAAATCTGGTTGCACAAGCATGCACTCTCTCTTATAGCTGGCATGTGGCTGTGTTCAGAAGTACCTGATGACATTCAAACTCATGATCAACTCCACACACGCCTGCCACCATTTCAATTTCTATGTGGAAAAAAAACACGGGCATGGGGCTTTACAGAAACATTTGCTTTATCCACTACAATGACTGAATGAAGAAGCTGTTTAATGACCAGACTTATTGATGAAGTGTGTATGAGAGCGAGAACGCATCTTACCCAGAAGATGGATGTTTTACAATGACTTATGACCATAAAATAGAGCTAATGTTGCCATATGCACAGCCAAAACAACAACAAAAATAAACATCTGTAACTTAATGCAAGGTGTTTTCTCGAGTTAGAAGTGGACTGAAATAACCAAGTTTGGGCTGTGGCAAAACTACATTGCAAAGCACTAAACTGTTGTTTTTCGTAGTCTGGAATGTAAACACTTTGTTGGGCGTGGCTGTCACGACTCGCTTTGATTGGCCCCCAAAGCCTCATTAGAAGACTTTGTGTGCGGACATGTGACTTTCTTGTGTCGTTTGATTGGTGAATTTGAGTCAAATGTCTAATCACGGTGGATTAGAGCAATGGTGTGGATGCTGAAGTCAAAAAATAGATCAATTATTGATTGATTATAATATATAAAAATGTGTAAAAGAAGGCAGCAGCAGGTGGTAGTGCGTCTGCCTCACAGTTCTGAGGACCCGGGTTCAAATCCGGCGTCGCCTGTGTGGAGTTTGCATGTTCTCCCTGTCCCTGCGTGGGTTTTCCCTCGGGACTCCTCCCACATCCCAAAAACATACATAGTAGGTTAATTGAAAACTCTAAATTGCCCGTAGGTGTGAATGTGAGTGCTAATGGTTGTTTGTTTAGATGTGCCCTGCGATTGGATGGCAACCAGCTCAGGGTGTACCCTGCCTTTCGGCCAGAGTCAGCAGGCATAGGCTCCAGCACGCCTGATACTCTAGTGAGGATAAGGGGTTCAGAAAATGGATGGATATATATATATATATATATATATATATATATATATATATATATATAAATCCATCCATTTTCTGAGTCGCTTATCCTCACGCGGGTCGCGGGAGCGCTGGAGCCTATCCCAGCTATCATTGGGCAGGAGGCGGGGTACACCCTGAAGTGGTTGCCAGCCAATCGCAGGGCACATAGACACAAACAACCATTCGCACTCACATTCACACCTCCGGGCAATTTAGGGTCTTCAATTAACCTACCATGCATGTTTTTGGGATGTGGGAGGAAACCGGAGTGCCCGGAGAAAACCCACGCAGGCGGGGCTGGGGATTGAGCCCCGGTCCTCAGAACTGTGAGGCAGATGCTCTAACTAGTCGCCCACCGTGCTGCCTATATATATATATATATATATATATATATATATATATATATATATATATATATATATATATATATATATATATATATATATATATATATATATATATATATATATATATATATATATATATATATATATATATATATATATATATATATATATAAACCCTATATGATTAATGAGGACAAACTAGTCAAAATAATGAGTTTGTATTTTGACAAAAAACATACCTGGGAGGAAAACATTTTTAACCATTCCATTCTACACCACTTATCCTATTAAGGTTCGCGGGGCGCTGTAGCCTATCCCAGTTTACTTAGGGCGAAACGCCCTGAACCGGTCGCCAGTCAGTGCAGAGCACACATAGAGACAAAACAGACAACCATTCAGACTCACATTCTCACCGTCACTGAGTGGGAACTGAACCCACGCTTCCTGCACCGAAGTCAGGAGAATTTACCACTGCACCAACAGCGACCATTTTATTCAAATCTACTTACAATTTGTAAATCGACCCTAGTGAGAATAAGCGGTCCATAAAATGGATGGGTGGATGGACAGTCAAATTCAAATACATCTGGACAGCATTCTAAATATATTACGTTTTCCGTCTTATTACCCTCCAGTCCAACAGAAGGCAGTAGTGAACCGTATTCTTCCACTTGTCCACCACCAAAGCGCTTATTTCAAAGAAGAAATATTTTTCTTCACCGGGGAAGATCCTGACAAAGCGGCTCTGGTCCAAATTTACAAAATACAAAGAACCTTACAACAACGATGTATGCAAGGACTAACACCGGCAGCTCACATGGAGATTTTCCTGACAGAAATGGAGTGAATTATGTGACATCGACAGAGTCTTTCGGCCATTGCTCGCAATTGTTCTGGAAAAAGGATCCACACGACGTAAGAAACCCCACTGTCTAAAATATTAGCTAACGAATCAGACCAACTATTCATGTCATGGTACAAATAGATCTGTTTCTCCGGAATGATGGACTATCTTTGTCGTTATTGAGTCTCACGCCAACCAAAGTTTACCTTGTAGTTTGTATGGGCATCTTCGTTAGCGATCTGCTAAGGCACCGAGTGGCTTGTGGCCTAGTTTGCCTACTTGCTAAAATATTAAGTGGTTTAAGCTCGCGTTGGTTTTGGTTACGAAACGGAGACAACCTGCATTACAAAAAGCACGTCCGTACCATGTAATTATATTTGTAAGATACTGCGGCCGGTCAGGAATATGGACGCGACTGTTGTGAAGAATTATAGAGACAAGCTAATGCTAACGGTCAGGTTCGGTTGTTGGTGTTGTAGAGCCAATGCTAAACAAGGTTGCGCACGGAATGTGCATTTTCTTGTGAGTTAAGTAAGAATGCCTTGAACGGTTATCTCCAATACCTCGATACAAAGTATTTTGAGGTAAGCCTCAAATGCATCAGTAATGCCTGCAACACTGAGTTTAGAATAAACAAAACAAGGCTTGACCCACCGGAAATAAGGGCGGAAGGAGGCCTACTGGGGTTTTCAAAAAACGTTGTTGTAATGACAGGCTGCAGTTCATTAATGGTTGCGGGATCTGAATTAACCTACTCCTTTTTTTTAGGTTTGAGTATTTATTATATATACGTTTTTTTTAAACCTTATTAACAATAATTTACGATAATGAAACAACATCAAGATAGTTGTTTTTTTTTGGGGGGGGGGGGGTTCAAGAGTGAAGATGTAATTTGGACATTGTACCATAGTTTGTCAATTATACTCACCAGAAGGGCTCCAGCTATAGCAAATATTTTAGTTTTTGGGTATTCTACTAAAAGTTCCATCGAGTAATTGGATAAAGAGTAATTATGAATACACAAGAAAAGTAAGGCATTCTTGCTTAAAGGTCCCATGCCATCAAATTTACTATTATGGAAGTAATCTTTGATGTCCTTTTATCGGGTTTGGATGATCATTTGGGTTGGAATTGGAAATAGCCAGGATGCTGTTTTTTCAAGCTATTCTAGTTTGTCTTTTACACCTGGCAGATGAGGTAGTGTCTAAATGAGAAATCGGGTTACTTGAGACTAGTTGGCAACTTGATGGCGACTCGAGTCTCCACTGGTTGCAGAGACGTCTCCTGGAGACTTGTCAGGTCATTAAGGTGTCGTGGTGAAATCACACGTTCGATTTCATTGGAGACCTTTTGGCAATCCTCTGTATGCTCACTATAGAGAAAAACTTCACATAGCTTAATGTCACAAAACAGCAAGCAATCGTCACCAAAATGTATATGGACATCTCTACCTATGCCCACTTCGACCTCAGATAATATAAAAAGGATATGAATATTAGAACAAGCGGCCCAATATTTTGGATGTTATGAAGGTTAAAGCGTCTTCCTTATTCGAAGACTTCCTCAGATGGTGTTTGTGCTCAATCGGCTGAGCTAGCTTGCACGCAACACGTGCACACACACATGCACACATACACGCACACTATATACACTCCTCTTCAAAGGTATTGGAACGGCAAGGTCAGTTCTTTTGTTTTTGTTGTAAACTGAAGACATTTGGGTTTCAGATCAAAAGATGAATGAGACAAAAGTTTAGAATTTCAGGTTTTATTTCATGGTATTTACATCTAGACGTGTTAAACAACTCAGGGCAAAGCACCTTTTGTTTGAAGCCACCCACTTTTCACGTGAGCAAAAGTATTGGAACATTTGACTGGGTGTTTCTAGTTGCTCAGGTGTTGCATTTTAGATTGATTGCTTAAACATTAGATTAGTGTTTGTTTTTGGCTTTGGGTTTCACCTGTGAAAACTGCATATACTTTTAAGCAACCATAAAGACCAGAGAGCTGTCTATGGGAGAAAAGGCAAAGTATTTTGAAGCTGAAAGAAGAGGGAAAATCAATCAGAGCTATTGCACAAACATAGGGCATAGCCAATACAACAATTTGGAATGTCCTGAAAAAGAAAGAAACTACTGGCTTACTGAGCAACGGCCATTGAACGGGTCGGCCAAGGGTCTCAACAGCAGTTGATAAGTGAAATGTGAGAGCTGTGAAGAAACACCCAAAGACAACAGTCAATGACATCCCTGCCAACCTCCACAGGGCAGGGGTGAAGGTATCACAAGCCACTATTCAAAGAAGACTTCGAGTGAAGAAATATACAGGCCATATCACAAGATGCAAACAACTCTTCAGCAAAACATACGTGCAAATCAGTCGCCTTTCTGTGAAATTCCCCGTTTTGAACTCTAAATAGGGTATTTAGGTGACTTGTAAAGATTCAATGAGTTTTTCCTAAGGGGGGAGGTCCGCCGTCGCTGAAGTCATAGGCTGTTTCGTATTCCTTGAATGCTGGCAGCTAGATCCATTCCACAGATCCACCATCCACATACAGATGTAATTTCTGAATATTACTCCGCGGTGGACTAATATGCGAGCGCATCGGCCTGAGGTTCCGCCTTAGCGCTTGGGACCTGCTTTGGATAAGTCACAGGAGTTGACGAGACCAAAAAAAAAACCCCACTTCCGCCGCATCTGCTGTTAAGAAGTAATGGTACTTTTACTCCGTTACAATGATCTAAATGTTGCTCGCTACTTTTATTTATCAATTATTGCTTAACTATTTTCGTGCGCGAGACTACAACTTCTGCATTGGACGCTGTTTGCGCCAATTCAATTTAAGCGCAAGTGACGTTTAAGTCTAGTTCACCAATCAAATGACACAAGAAAGTCACATGACCTCACACAACGTCTTCTATTGGGCATAGGTGTTAACACTAGCTAAGCCAGCCCGGCTGATCGTAGTGCCAAAGTGGCCACCGTTTTGGAAAGGTCGTCGTTTCCCTGAAGTCAACGGCGCGCTTCCACACACACAGCAACATCAGAATTTGCACGTTCACATTTTATTTTGTAATTTTTTTTATTGATGTTCATGCTGTGGTTAAAACAAATCTGAAGTTACTCAGTATTTGAGTAATTATTTCGCTGTGTACGTTTTACTCTTTCAAGTAATTTTTTTGGAGGACTACTTTTTCCTTTTACTTGAGTCACATTCTTGTCAAGTAACAGTACTCTTACTTGAGTACAATGTTTGGCTACCCGACCCACCTTTGGAGCAGACATACTCTATTGCTATTATTACGTTTAAGCAACATTTTTGCTCATCAGATCCGCCAGTGCCGTATTTGTTGCACTGGTCTTTTGGTCTTTTGTATTTTCGCGTTGAGGTGGTGCGGGTCTTGGCCCTGGTTGTGGTCCTAGCGGAACCGAGAAGCACACATAAGATCGGCGACAAGAGTTGATCCGCTAGTACATCTTGTATTAATTAGGAAACACCGCTAGAATTATCTAATTAGTTTACAGATGTTAAATGTATTAAGCGACAGAGCGATGTTAGGGATTATGTCACAACACCGAATGAACTAATTTCAAATTCAGAACTGGACAATAAAAACAGAAAAATATTGCACTGAATATTTTCTTGGAGGATGCATTTGTGATTAGCTTTTGAAATTGGTAATAGTGAAAAATGAAGTGAAACAGGCAATGATCTTAGTCTTTTCGAGGAATGAGAGTGCTTAAAGAGGGACATGCTATTCATGTGGCAGAGTTTTAGGCAGGCATCAGGTGCAGGTGGAGATGGGCATGGCTCAAACTAGAGGCCAGAACAAAAAAGCAAAGAAGTGAGGCAAATTTTATTTTTATTAGACTTTACACCGATTTTATATAATTTAATAAACAAATAAATACTTGAAATTGTGGGCCCTGAATATATATTCTATGCAAGTTTAACTTTTTGAATGGAATTATGGAAATAAACCTTTCCATGATAGTAAAATTTTTTGGGGACGGTCTGTCGTTCTGTGTTCCTTGACAATAATAAATGCCAAAAGGTTTTTGAATTTGACCGAGATAATGATTACAAGCAGATGTAAACGCAATGACTGGGGTGGCCACTTAAATCTATATCACAATAAATACACACTAGATGATCTTCGGGACCTTTGCTTCAATAAATTTTCTCGATCTGGAGCTCTGAAGATTTTAGCTAAAAGTGCTAGACTTTTCATTATGGTGTCATAGGGCGTTGCTTGTGTATTACAATGCCACCAGAAAGTAGTCACACCCCTTCTTTTTCCACATTTTGCTATGTTACAGATAGACTTTACACCGATTTGATCAGCCTTATCGGTATCGGCCGATAATTAGCATTTTATGCTGATCGACTTTAATGTCGTCATTCGCCGATTGATCGGCTCCGCAAAAGACATTTACTACGCGCCGCCATCGTGCACAGTATATTTGAATCTAAAAGCTAGTTTATTTATTAAAAAAAAAAAAAAAAAAAAAAAACCTCGGCGGTGTGGAACAGACAACACGTCTGAGACAGACAACCCGTAATGCTCGGATCAGACTAAAAGACCAATTTTCTCTTTCCCGATTGCACTATGTCAGACTACTGCAATAAAGTTTGTATTCCGATACCACCGCAACCTGTTTTCCCGGCTCACTGGGCTTCATCGTGTCAACGCAAATGCGACCGGATACACTCGTTACCATGGCGACGACGACAACAATGGACCGCACCGTGTGTTTGTAAGAACAAAATGGGGGAAAACGTGTGTTGGTGGTCACCGGTGCTCAGGAGAGGACGCTCGTTTAAGGCTTGCTTGAGGTATGTTTCCGTATTTTAATACGATACGGCTCGCAAGCAGGCAAAAAATACGTTATGTAGCGTAGCAAGCTAGTGGTAGCACGAACGGTTGTATGTAAACATGCCGCCGTTCTGTCGAATTATGCTCAAAGTTTCGGTGTGGGTGAAGTCATTGAATTAAAAATAAAGTAATTTAATTAGTCAGTTAGCACCCATTATTTCTGTCATGTTGTAATGTTGGTTTGACCTGACTGATTAGAAACATGACCTGACGAGAGCAGTGATTTCCAACCTTTATGGAGCCAAGGAACATATTTTACAATTAAAAAATCTCACGGCACACCAACAAACAAAAATGTCACAAAAAGTGGATAAATTAATTAGTGTATTTATTTCCTGCCATGTAATAGAAGACCATTCATTTGTTCTGTCTGTCACTATGCCTCACTGGCATAAATAGAGGAACAAAGATACATTATTTACTGTAAATATAATTTTTTGAGCAATTCAGTACACAAGTATATACAATAAATCAGCCATGCCCAAAGTCCGGCCCGCGGGCCAAATCCGACTCGTGTCCAAATTTCCTCGGGCCCGAAGCATCATGTCATAAAATCAATATGTGGCCCGCCAGCACAGTTTACCACAGTAAACAATACAGACATACAAAAAAAAAGCCATTTTATATTTCACCAGAGGGCGGCAGTAGACCTGTGGCCGCACTCTCGTTGTGTGACCCCTTTGTGAACTTTTACCCCTGTGGTATGTTTTTAGCCCATTTCTAAAATGGCAACTGAAACTAAAAAGAGAAAAGTTGACAACGAGGGCCGCAGTGTCCAAGACAAGTGGATTTCTTCACTGACATGCGAAACAACCGTGTCTGCCTAATTTGCCAAGAGGCTGTGGCTGTTTTCAAAGAATTTAATTACCAGACGAAACATGCTAACTACGACAAGCTACCGGCGAACAAATGCGCTGAAAAACTGAAGCCACTGTTTTGATAGCACAGCAGCGCTTTTTCACAAGAGCCCGTGATTCAAATGAAAATTCTACAAAGGCGAGCTACGAGTCTCAGTGAATTGATTTTTTGTGATGATCAAACCACAGTTTTGTCAAATTTCTGTCATCTGATTTGAGTATACTATAGTTGAGTCAAATCAGACTATAGTATAGTCAAATCAGATGACAGAAATGACTATACTATAGTCAAATCAGATGACTATATTATACATTATAATAATAGTATAATCACTATACTAGCTGCATAGCCACTATACTATTCTTTGTCAAAATGCACTGGGTTGTGATTTGTTAGAACAAAATCAATAAATACATGTTTCTAAAAAATTTCAGTCAACTTTTATAAAATAGTTGATTTGTATTTAATTTATTATTATTTTAACCTTTAACTATCCTGGTAATGCAATTGAAAACAGATTCTCATTTGCAATATCGACCTAGCTGCAGACAGCAAAGTGATATAGTTAAATATTTACATGTTAATTTACAATGTTAATGGTTCGAGGAATGTCAGGCCGAATGGTCGGCCCCCATACATTTTCATCTGACCAAATCTGGCCCTCTTTGCAAAAAGTTTGGACACCCCTGCAGTAAATGAACAGGTCATTTAAATAGACACATTGCTCCATCATGTGATCGGATCGGTGATCGTTTTTTGTAAACTCTCTGATCGGCCCCAAAAATCCTGATTGTGTAAAATTTTTTAATTTAAATTTGTACATCATGTGCTTGAATGGTGTAAATAAGTTTTTCTTTTTTAACTTTTTCCCCCCTTATTGTACTCTTCAGAGTCTTCCAGATTGCTTAATTTATGTTAAAATAATAAAATTCCAGATTGCTTAATTTATGTTAAAATAATAAACAAATTCTCCGCGGGGTCCGGGCGATCCCTCTAGACCTCCCCTACAATGTTTTTTTTTTTTTGTCACCTTTTTCATGCCTTTGGTGTTTGCATGCCTGGCAAAAGGAACCGCAAGGCCAGATTGGACTTTGCAAAGAAGTACAAAGATGAGCCACAACGTTTTGGAACAACGTTTTATGGACTGATGAGACCATGATTAACCTCTACTAAAGTGATGGAAAGGCCGAAGTATGGCGAAAGAAAGGATCTGCTGATGATCTGAAACATACTTCACAAGCTCATCTGTGAAGTATGGTGGAGCTAATGTCATGGCTTGGGATTTCATGGCTGCTTCTGGAACAAGCTTACTCCTCTTTATTGATGATGTAACTCATGATGTAGCAGCAGAATGAGTTCTGAAGTCTGCAAAACCATTTTTTGCTCGCAGTTTACAGAAAAATGCATCAAACTAATCGAGAGAAGCTTCATCGTGCAACAAGACAATGACCCAAAACATAACAAAGGACTTCATCAAGGGGAAAAAGTGCAAGGTCTTAGACGGGCCAAGTCACTCACCGGACCTTAACCCAATATAACATGCATTTTACCTCCTGAAGGGAGAAACTACCAGAAAAAACAAGAACTGAAAGAGGTTGCAGTACAGGCCTGGCAGAGCATTTCAAATGAAGAATGTAACAGTATGGTGAAGTCAATGGGTCGCAGGCTTGATGCAGTTATTGCAAGTAAGGTGTAGCGTATATGGATTAAATAAAAATGTAATTAATTTAGGAGAAAAGAATGAGCTGGAAGCGAAGCCTGCGTCGCTACCGGTTTATCGTAATTTTAAATTACAGTGTTAGAAATCAAGCTATTTTATATTTAATAAGAGGGGCACCACGTCGCTTTTTTATGTGGATAAAATTTAGGAAAAACGACGAGAAACCTTTCCATGAGTGTCATAATCTGAAGGTTGCAACACAAACTGATGAATTCTCGACGTCCAGAGTTTTTTTTTTTCTTTCTCGAACACAAACACACAACAATGCAGGTAGTGAATTTTATGGAAAATGTAATGATCAAACATGGGGAATCTACAGGGGGAAAACACGAAAGGGGGAAAAACAAAAAAAAAAACAATAAAAAGGGGGAAAAACACGAAAGGAAAAACACACCAAGGAAACTGAAGGAAACTGACTTGTGATGTGAGATTGGTAGAATGAGCGTGTAGTGAGTGCATATAGCTGGGGATTCCTGTTCTTGTTAATTTAAACCCAAATATGCACTAATCTGTACTTTTAGTTGACCGCAATGTTGGATTTACGTGCCTTGAACACGTTTGAGGCAGACGGATCAAACCTCCGAGTGTTCGGCCGGCCCGGTCCGGGAACAGGTGGATTTGGCCAGAAAAAAAGGAGCCAAAAAAAAAGTTCCCAGGCAGGACGGCAGGAGTCCGGGTGTCTCTGTTCGGAACGGGTGCGTTGTGCCCGCTTCCGTTCCCTTGGGGTGAGCTCAGGCCCCCAAACAGGGTAGCTCGGAGGGCTTGCAGGATGCTCATCTGATTGTCCGATGTGTCCTCGTCACCTCGTGGTGAGGTGGGCGTCCTGCCTGGGCCAGTCGTCGACAAGTTGGTCGATTGAGACAAAAGCTGATAAGAGAGCATACCTTTTTATGGCCGAAGCGAGCCAGAAGGGGGTGGTTTACCCCTCCCGCCTTCCTTTCCCCACCACCTTCAGGAACAAAAGGGGACCTAGACCGCCTCGGAGTGTTAATTTCCTATTTTGGTATTATTTTGTGGTTTAAAACCAGTGGAATAAAATATTAATGATTGGATTTAAGATAACGAGACCATTTTCCCGCGTTGCATTGTCCCACGCTAATCCTCTTTAATACCTGTAACGAATGTGCAAACTCCACATAGTCGGGGCCGGGGATTGAACTGTGGGGGAAACAGAACTGTGAGGCTGACGCTCTAACCAGTCGGCCACCGTGCCGCCCACTTTAAAAACATATTTAAAAAAAAATAAAATAAAATTTTGTCAAGCCGTTCACCTTTGGCAACAGGCGGTGAGTACTGTACGTCAACAATGTCACCATGACCAAGCACATCGGGGTGGTAAGTTTGGATGAAATGTGAAATATTTATAATACGATATATAATATTTACAATAATTTTGTAATGTACTGGGTGTTTTAGGCCACGAAAAAAAACTACAAAACAATTTTGTACTGTACAGTAATGGGTACAAAAAAAAAGTGCTTCAACGTTATGGACAGTTGGCTATATTCGGCGACCCCCCCCCCCCCCCCCCAAAATAATATATACACCGTAATTACACCCATGTATAATACGCACCCCAAAGTTGACCTCAAAATTCTGGAAAACCCTTCTACCTATGTATAATGCATTTTTAAATGCATGATTTTGCTTCTACCCATATGATCATAACATGAAGTATTATCTGTATTTTGTTAGGTTTTTTTTTCAAAGAATTATTCTGAAGTTAAGCACTTGGTTTGAACACTTAATCCTTTTTTTTTTTTTTAATTGTTCTTACTTTGAAATTCACAGCCCTACTTTTATTTTGTAAATTAGAAAACACACAGTTGTGCTCATGTTTGATTACCCTGGCAGAATTTGTAAGATGGGTACAATTCGTCCATCCATCCATTTTCTGAGCCGCTTCTCCTCACTAGGGTCGCGGGCGTGCTGGAGCCTATCCCAGCTGTCATCGGGCAGGAGGCGGGGTACACCCTGAACTGGTTGCCAGCCAATCGCAGGGCACATACAAACAAACAACCATTCGCACTCAAATTCACACCTACGGGCAATTTAGAGTTGTCAATTAATGCATGTTTTTGGGATGTGGGAGGAAACCGGAGTGCCCGGAGAAAACCCACGCAGGCACGGGGAGAACATGCAAACTCCACACAGGCGGGCCCGTGATTGAACCCGGGTCCTCAGAACTGTGAGGCTTACGCTCTAACCAGTCGTCCACCGTGCCGCCTGGCTACAATTCTTTAAATAAACCATGAAGGACCAGGCAAAACATACTTAATTTTATTTTAATGATATTCAAATTAAGCGGTCAAGCATTTCAGAAAAGCATTATCGTTAAAGAAAACATAACCATAAAGAAATGATGGATGTTGTTCAGTCATCAGTCATATTTGGGGTGGAGGGAAACAAATTCTTTTGTAAACAAATTCTGGCAGGGTATATAAACTTATGAGCACAACTGTACGTACATGCAGTCATACGTACCCCTGTCATATTGGAGTGAAAGTGTAGGCTACACATTTTTTATAACCACTTGGTGGCGGTGGCATTTTGGAATGAAATTGTACAGCTTTTTCATAACCACTAGATGGCGGCATGCATTTATATAATGTGAAAGTTTTTTTCATTTTCCCCTATACCTATGTATAATGTGCACTAATGACTTTTGAATTTTTTTGGGGGTGCATTATACACGAGAAATTACGGTACATGGATCATTTACTGTGTGAGTCCCAGGATGTACATGTCTGGATGCAATGAGTAGTCCCTGTAATTTATCATCATGGAATATCGCAGTTAGCTGGGATAGGCTCCAGCATACCCTTGACCAGGCGTGGGCAAACTATGGCCCGTGGGCCAAATCCGGCCCATTGAGCATTTCAATGCGCCCCGCCAAAGATTGGTACAAAATTGCCCAAATCATATCAAAATCATGACTGCATTCATTTGACCATGTCATGTAATGCCCAGTGGTTCCACCAGGTTGTGCTGTAATGCCCAGTGCTTCCACCAGATTGTGCTGTATTGCCCAGTGGTTCCACCAGGTTGTGCTTTAATACCCAGTGGTTCCACCAGGTAGTTCAGTAGGTATAGTGATACATTGACTTGACTTTGGCTGTTCTGTTTTTAACTCTGCTACTGCTCAGAACTGTTCAACCATGAGTGGGTCAAAGAAAAGAAAAGTCGACAGTGAGTGCCGAGTGTTTAATATAGAATGGACTACTAAATACTTTTTCACTAAAGTCCGGTCAAAGGCTGTATGTCTAATTTAAGAAACCATTGCGATTTTAGAGGAATATAACATCAGCCTTCACTTTTCTACAAATCAATGCAGGAACTGATGGCTACGACTCCGGCGTTAAAATCAAGCTTGCAGGCTCAGTAAAACACCTTTATCTGACAAACTGCCATCCAAGATTCAGTCACACAAGACCCTGAAACAGCGTCACGGGAGCTGCAGATGGAACTGATTGATCTCCAATGTGATACTGTCTTAAAAGAGAAGTTCAACTCTCAAACTGGAGGAGTTTTATGCTTCATTAAGCGCAGACAAATTTCCAAAAATCCAGAAGATTGCACAGAGGATGCTAGTGGTGTTTGGCTCTACATGTGTGTGTGAACAGACTTTTAGTGTGATGAACACTAACAAAACATCCCAGCTGAGTGATGAACACCTCAGATCTGTTCTGAGAATTGCCACAACAAAACACCATACTTTGATGCACTGGCAAAAACCCAGGTGATCAACAAAACAACACTCTTGCCATTAAAAGTAAATCTAAGTATTAACACTACAAATGCCTTTATTTTTTTATTTTTATTTTTGATATGTAATCATCTGGTCCTGGCTTGGCCTGCCTGTCAAATTTTAAGTCAATGTGGCCCCTGAGCCAAAAAGTTTGCCCGCCCCTGCCCTTGACCCGAGTGAGGATAAGCGGTGTAGCAAATGGATGGATGGAATGCAGATACCTGTAATCCTAGACTATATCATTGTTCTTGCTTCGCTGTCCTACGACATTGCAGAGTTTTATTATAGTTACTTTATTTTTGATACTTTTTGTACAATATTTTTGTGTTATCCATTGCTCTCTCTGAATGTATTGTCTTTAGTTTTTAAGGAAGATATATTTTGCCAAAAACTGTCACGACAAACGATAGTAGGCTATCGTTAATGTTTTTATACCACAGATATAGTGATATTAGAGCATAATAATGGAAGTATATCCTTTTTAAGAACAATTAATTCATAGGAATATATTGAACATTGGAATTGTAATGTAGAATAAAAAATAAATATTTTAGATAAAGATAAAATATAAATAAAACAGACTCTGATCTGTAAAACTGCACTTGAACAAACATTTAACATTTGCCACAGATTAGCAGATTGTACACAGTAAAGTAGGTTTTAGGAAATCAGGATTTTTGGGGCTGATCACCGATCATCGAGTTTAAAAAAAAAAAAAAAAAAAAAAAAAAAAAAAAAACGATCACCAATCTGTTCACAAGATGGAGCAGTGTGTCTATTTAAATGACTTATTCACTTACTGAATATACTTGTACTGTATACTGAGTATCTTCAAAAGTATTCTCTATTCAGGTCATGTATTCTAATCAGTCAGGTCAAACCAACATTACAATATGACAGAAATAATGGGTGCTATTTTACTGTAATTAATTTACTTTATTGTAATTATATTACTTCACACACCGATACTTTAGAGCATGATTTGACATGACGCCGGCATGTTTACGTACAACCGTTAGTGCTTGCTAAACAACATAACGTTTTGTTGCCTGCTTGCGAGCGGTATCGTATTAAAAGTACGATAACATACCTCAAGCAATCCTTGATATAAAGTCCTCTCCTGAGCACCGTTGACCACCAGCACACGTTTTTCCCCATTTTGTTCTTTTAATACACATGACGTGATCCATTGTTGTTGTCGTCGGCGTGGTAACGAGTGTATCCAGTCGTGTTTGAGTTGACAAGATAAAGCCCAATGACCGTAAAAGACGGGATGCGGTGGTATCGGAATACAATATTTTATTGCTGTAGTCTGAAGTAGTGGAATCGTGAAAGACCAAATTTGTCTTTTAGTCTGATCCAGGCATCAAGTGGTGTCTGTCTCAGACGTCTGTCCCACACCGCCGATATGTTTAAAAAAAATAATAATTTATTGGCGGTCAGATATTTACAGTACTACGTCAAAAGACACGCGACAAGGCTCGAAATAAAGTAGCTTTTGGATGCAAATATACTGAACACGATGGTGACGCGGAGTAAATGTCATTTGCCGATCAGATCAGTGAATTATGACAAAGCTGATCAGCATAAAATGCTAATTATCGGCCGATACCGATCAAGCCGATCAGATCTACATCTCTTCCAGTAGTGAGTAACGCTATACTGTATATAATATAAGCGGCCGTGCGGCTATACGTTGTCACGTTTGTATTTGTATTGTTGGGCAAAGGGTTCCAAATTGCAAGCTGACGGGAAATGGGAAATGTCCCACTGTGTTTTTTGTTCCCAACAGAAGAAATAGGGTGGGATGGTTGTGTTTAATGTGGATTTTGTCACTTTGAGGTTTGAAGTTGTAGTGTCTTCGTTGAAACGTCATACAAATTCGACATAACTGTCATTGCTGTTAGCGTGATGGCTGTGTTCATCTGGCTTGAATCCACAATGTTCCCACATCGTCGTGGTGGCGTTATGCTTTGGAATAATTCCATTTATGCCGCTCAACTTTCTGTAATTTAGCTTTGCGTACACGAGTGCCTGTATTTCAAAAGCATGCACACATGACGAATCACAGGGCGGGTGGGAAGTTCCCGCCCCACCCTTCACTATCTGATTGGTTTAGAGACCAGACAGGTTTAAAAAAAAAAAAAAAAAATCTTCCTCAAATGGCTGGGTGCACAGGTAGACACTTTTTTTTGCTGCACTCTAGAGCACTGTCTTCTCCAAAAAACATACGCCGGATCCATAGCATTGCGTCCTCAGATGCAGATTAATCTTACTTTATGCATCCCTGCTAATTTTTGTGCATCTCAGACGAGGGACGCATATCAAACGAGATCCCTGTTTATATACTGTCTATAGGCCTATATCAGCGACTTGCGTGTAAATTTCTTTTCACATTGTCTGGAGATGTCTCCCAGACATCTTACCGGTGAGAGCGCAAGCAACATTTTGGTCTTCCGGGTCCCCATGTCGCTGCGATTGACCAGTCTCTGCGACGTCGCCGCCAGTGAGATCAGAATCATATTTTTTTGCCAAGTATGTCCAAAAAACACACAAGGAATTTGTCTCCGGTAGTTGGAGCCGCTCTAGTGCGACGACAGACAAGTCAATTGCGAGAGAATGCTTTTGAGACATAAAGACATTGAGAAAAACAGTCACTTAGCAATAAAGTATACATTACTTTATTATAAGTAATGCATTTACTTACTTATTATAAGTAGTTATAATACCTTTTATCTGGTAATGCCGGTACAATTGTTTTGACAATTGTGCAAAAAGATGCAAAGTCCTCTAGCACTTAGAGCAGTTTGAATGACTAATATAGCAATAGTCGGGTGCAATGACCATTGTGCAAAGGGCGCCGAGACTTCAAGGAGTGTATGCAGTTTAAAGTGACTAGTACGGCAATAATCTGGGACAATGTCGATTGTGCAAATGTTGCAGATACTCCTGTCAGTGTGCAAGTCGGGCAGATGCTACTCTGGCATGAGTGGCCAGTATTGGTCCACAACAGATATGCAAATAGTGCAGCGTGGCGAGGCTACAACGGTGAGTGCACGAGTATGTATGATTGGCCCGACAAAAATGTGACAATAAACGCAAGACAAAAATAAATTGGCAGCATGTTGCAATGGAATTGTAGATTAGCTGTTTAAGAAGTTGATTGCAAGAGGGAAGAAGCTGTTGGAATGTCTGCTAGTTCTAGTTTGCATTGATTGGTAGCGCCTACCCGAGGGGAGGAGCTGGAAGAGCTGGTGACCGGGATGTGGAGGGTCCGAGAGGATTTTGCACGCTCTTGTCTTTGTTCTGGCAGCGTGCAAGTGCTCAAGGGTGGGTACAATCTTTTCAGCAGTTTTGATTGTCCGTTGCAGTTGGCGTTTGTCCTTTTCTCATAGCAGCACCAAACCAGACTGTGATGGAAGAACACAGGACTGATTCGCTCAGCACACACTGCAGCCTGCCTTTAGAGTTGCTGTTTTTGAACTGTAAGCCATTCGACTCGCCTCGTGAGTTTGCATCATTCATTCTCGCCAGTGTCTATATTCCTCCTCAAGCTAACACGAACGCCGCACTACTAATGCTCGCCGAACAAGTAAAATTTAAATTGAAATTGAAAAAAAAACACCCTGACTCACCCCTCATTATTCTCTGGGACTTTAACAAAGCTAAAATCAATCACGAACTCCCTAAATACAAGCAGCACATCGACTGTCCTACCAGGGAAAATAACATTTTAGACCACTGCTATAGTACGCTAAATAACACAACCCAAACCTCGTGCAACACTGGGCTCGTCTAATCACTGCTTAATTCACTTCATACCGACATACAGGCAAGAACTTAAATGCGTGAAGCCTACAGTGAAAACAGTGAAAAAGTGGACCAATGAAGCAAAGATAGAACTTCAAAGCTGTTTAGACTGCACAGACTGGAGTGTCTTTCAAAATTCAGCTGGCGGCCTGGATGAATATACGGACACCGTCACATCCTATATTAGTTTCTGCGAAGATGTGTGTGTTACAACAAAGTCATTTTGCACATTCAATAACAACAAGCCGTGGTTCACTGCCAAACTTAAGCAACTTCGCTAAGCTAAGGAAGGCGCATATCAGAGCGGGGACAGGGCCCTGTATAAACGAGCTAGAAACCAGCTGACGAAAGAAATTAACATTGCAAAGAGAAACTATGCAGCAAAGTTGGAAAAACAGTTTAGCGCTAACGACTCAAAATCAGTCTGGCATGCATTACAATCGCTGAGCAATTACAAGCGACGATCACCCCAAGCTGAGAACAATAGCACACAAGCAAACGACTTGAATACCTTCTACTGCAGATTTGAAAAGGACACTTTCAGCAAAACATAACCATAAAGAAATTAATGATGGTTGTTGTTCAGTCATCAGTCGTACTTAAAAAAAAAAACAACAACAAAAAAAAAACAATATTTCACATTCTGCCAGGGTATGTAAACTTATGAGCACAACTGTCCATATATGCAGTCATACGTACCACTGTCATATTGGAATCAAAGTGTAGGCTACACCTTTTTCATAACCTCTTGGCGGTGGTAGCATATAAGAATTAAAGTGTACACCTTTCTCATAACCTCTAGGTGGTGGTGGCATATTGGAGTTAAAGTTTACAGGTTTTTCATAATCGCTAGATGGTGGCGGCATACATTTATAAAATGTCAGTTTTTTTTTTCCATTTTCCCCTATACCCATGTACGATGCGCACTCTTGAGTTTTAATTTTTTTGGGAGGAGGAATAAAATGTGGATTATAGACGATAAATTATGCTAAGTAGGACGCACAAGCCAGTGTTTTTGTGAAAAACTGGCGACACCGCCGCGGCATTTTTCCGCCGAAGCTGAGGAGGACCATTGTTGTAAAACACAACATTGCATTTGAATGTGCGTTCCGAGTGTATAAGCAACTCCCACGATGAAACTCATGCGATGGATTTGAGTCTGAACAAGGGATCAAAGGTTGACATCTATTTGGACCAATCACACCCAAGCTGTTTTTCATATTTAAATTCGGGAAGTTGAATATCAAATCAGAGCAAAGGTAATTTATTTACATGTTGCGTAATATTGACAAATCCGACCGTTTCAAATGCCAGACAGAATAGAAGTTCTGGAAAAAGAAAATTTTTGGCATTTCCAACTAAAATTAGTCCGAGTCCGACTTACTGCCCTATATGCGGACCAAACTCTGACTCCGGTCGTAATAAAGTACAGAACAGCCCGTATCAGGGGGTTTGGTACCACATACTCTCGAAGCAACCCCACAGGACTCCCCGAGGGACACGGTCGAACGCCTTCTCCAAGTCCACAAAACACATGTAGACTGGTTGGGCGAACTCCTATGCACCCTCGAGGACCCTGCCGAGGGTGTAGAGCTGGTCCACTGTTCCACGGCCAGAACGAAAACCACACTGCTCCTCCTGAATCTCAGATTCGACTTCCCGACGGACCCTCCTCTCCAGCACCCCTGAATAGACCTTACCAGGGAGGCTGAGGAGTGTGATCCCCCTGTAGTTGGAACACACCCTCCGGTCCCCCTTCTTAAAAAGGGGGACCACCACCCCAGTCTGCCAATCCAGAGGCACTGTCCCCGATATCCACGTGATGTTGCAGAGGCGTGTCAACCAGGACAGCCCCACAACATCCAGAGCTTTTAGGAACTCCAGGCGAATCTCATCCACCCCCGGGGCCTTGCCACCGAGGAGCTTTTTAACCACCTCGGTGACCTCAACCCCAGAGATAAAAGCGCCCGTCTCAGAGAACCCAGGTTCTGCTTCCTCATTGGAAGGCGTGTCGGTGGAATTGAGGAGGTCTTCGAATTATTCTCCCCACCAACTCACAAAGTCCCGAGTCGAGGTCAGCAGCGCCCCATCCCCACTATACACAGTGTTGGTAGTGCACTGCTTTCCTGTCCTGAGACGCCGGATGGTGAACCAGAATTTCCTCGAAGCCATCCGGATGTCTTTCTCCATGGCCTCACCAAACTCCTCCCATACCCGAGTTCTTGTTTCAGCGACGACCAAAGCTGCATTCCGCTTGGCCAGCTGGCACCCATCTGCTGCCTCAGGAGTCCCACAGGCCATAAAATCCCGATAGGACTCCTTCAGCTTGATGGCATCCCTCACCGTTGGTGTCCACCAACGGGTTCGGGGATTGCCGCCACGACGACCACAGCTCTGGTCGGCCGCCTCAACAATGGAGGCGCGGAACATGGTCCACTCAGACTCTATGATCCCCGGCTCTCCCGGAACATGAGTAAAGTTCTGTTAAAACTCCTGACGGAGGATTCTGCCAGACGTTCCCAGCAGACCCTCACAATACGTTTGGGCCTGCCACGTAGGACCGGCATCTTCCCCCACCATCAGAGCCAACTCACCATCAGGTGGTGATCAGTTGACAGCTCCGCCCCTCTCTTCACCCGAGTGTCCAAGACATGAGGCCGCAAGTCTGATGACACGACCGCAAAGTCGATCATCGAACTGCGACCTAGGGTGTCCTGGTGCCAAGTGCACGTGTGGACACCCTTATTCTTGAACGTGGTGTTCATTATGGACAATCCGTGATGAGCACAGAAGTCCAATAACAGAACACTGCCTGGATTCCGATCGGGGGGGGCCGTTCCTCCCAATCACGCCCTTCCAGGTCTCACTGTCATTGCTCACGTGAGCATTGAAGTCCCCCAACAGAACGATGGAGTCCCCAGCGGGAGCGCTCTCCAGCACCCTCTCCAAGGACTCCAAGAAGGGTGGGAACTCTGAACTGCTGTTTGGTGCATAGGCACAAACAACAGTCAGGACCCCTCCCCCCACCCGAAGGCGGAGGGAGGCTACTCTCTCGTCCACCGGGGTGAACCCCAATGTACAGGCGCCGAGCCGGGGGGCAATAAGTATACCCACACCTGGTTGGCTCCTCACCGTGGGCAACTCCCGAGTGGAAGAGAGTCCAACCCCTCTCGAGAGGACTGTTACCAGAGCCCAAGCTGTGTGTGGAGGCGAGTTCGACTATATCTAGTCGGAACTTCTCAACCTCACACACCAGCTCGGGCTCCTTCCCGGCCAGAGAGGTGACATTCCACGTCCTTAGAGCCAGCTTCTGTAGCCGGGGATCGGATTGCCAAGGTCCCTGCCTTCGGCCCAGATAAATGACCTATACTTGCGAATATACTTTTCTGTTCCTCCTCCCAGGCTACGTCTGTCTAGATCTCACACAGCCTTTATTTATTTTTTTGATATGCATGCATTCTATCTTTATAAAAATATATCAATTCCCCCTTTTGACATGACTTGTCATGTCAACCAAATCTGGAGTAGTATTCATCCAGCCGATGTCGCACCAGGGAGGCGAGTAGAGGAATATGAGGAACCCCGATGTGAGGAACCCTTCGCCTTGACAGCCCTGATGTGAGGTTAGCAGCACGGTAACAGCCAAAAAGCAGTCAATGGTGCACCGTAAGGGTGTGTGCACCTGAGAAGAGGAAGAGGACAACATTATAAGTCAACCATAAACACAATAATGAGCAAGTAATGTATCGTATAACATTGTACAAGGAAAGGCAACTGCAAGTGCAGGGGTGAAAACCGGGGTGGCAGATTTCAACAATACTCCTGGAAAGACCCTCTCTGCCTTGCGGCCAAACTGAACACAATTCCCATTTTAAAATGAATGATACAAGCATACAAACGAGCTGCAATGACTAAGCTAACAAAATTAATCTGAGCTATGGTGTTGCCAGTGCTGTCGTCATCCTCATTATCGGCAGAAGGAGCGGTGAACAAGATGGGTGAGTTGGATGCGGTGTCGGATTCGTAGTGGTCATTGGGGGAGCCGAGGAGGGGCATCTGGTAGGCAGGAGGTGTGGACCCGAAAGCTTGTTGTCCAAAGCAGTGGTTCTGCATTACAAACACAGGTGTCTAATACATGGAATGCAACAATTATGTATTACTCGTGCACTCACTGTAGTTGTCTCGCCATGCTGCACTATTTGCATATACTGGCCACTCATGCCAGAGTAGCATCTGCTCCATTTGCACACTGATTGAGGAGTATCTGTAACATTTGCACAACCAACATTGTCCCAGATGATCGCACTACTCGTCACTTTAAACCGCATACACTCCTTGAAGTCTCAGCGCCCTTTGCACAATGGTCATTGCACTGGACTATCGCAATATTAGTCATTCGAACTGCTCTAAGTGCTAGAGGACTCTGCATCTTTTTGCACAATTGTTTTTTGTCAAAGTCTTTATGTCTCCAAAGTGTTCTGTAAATTGACTGTCTGTTGTACTAGAGCGGCTTCAACTACCGGAGACAAATTCCTTGTGTGTTTTGGACATACTTGGCAAATAAAGATGATTCTGATAACAGCTGCAAAGCATAAGCAGGACTACGGCTGTATCAGAGATTTTAAAATAGAGACTATCAAATTCTTGCCATTTACCAAAAGTGGCGTGTATCCAATCTTCTAACGGGTTATAAACACCTGAATGTTCCTTCATTTCAATTCAATTGATAGGGCTCGGAAGCCATTCAGGGCCTAAGTGAAGGAGCCCTCTGGACTGTTGTTGTTTTGGATGAGAGTGCATCAAGTATGGGGGGGGGGGGGGGGGCGACTTCAGCACATAAGCCCCCTTCCACCGCCAGTAGATATTTTAACGAAAATTTGGTGTTTGCATGTCTGTTTCTTAAAATAAATAAATAAATAAAGCCCTTTTAACTAAACATCCATTTAGAACAAAATAAACAAAAACAAAAGAACAAAAAAGTATAAAAGCCTGAATCCTTCCTGGAAAAGATTGGCACCTGGACATTATTGGTCCAATTGGTTGAAATTTAGAGTAAACGTGCTCTGTTCATACATGAATTAATTAATTTGAAATTTTCCATATTCCTTCCACTCTAGTGGCAATCTTTTCAAGGAATGAATCATGCTTGTCATGAACAGCATATCGTTGCAGTGAGGTCGCGGTGGATTGTTTGTACGCTCCTTCTCAATTCTTCTGCTCTGTTTACATTTTGTAATATAAAGCAGTAAAGGTTATATTTTTTAATTATATCTATAATTTTAATTTGGGTGCCTTTCATGTCACTTAATGTCACCTACACTGGGTTAAAACAACAATATAAAATACATTAACAATAAGACAGCAACATAGTACACAAGAATCAATAATAGTTAAACCCAAAACATTTATGACTATAACCTAAAATATTGAATTTAAAGCCCAGACAAAAAACAGAAGAAACACGACAAAAAAATAAAATAAATTACCCTAAAAGGAAAAGTATAGAATACAGTACTACTCATTGTGAAAAGCACATACCATAATAGCATATACAGGTAGTACACTACCCAATATAATTCAATCCAAATGTTTTATGTACATACCCCCAGGCAATCCTTGAGGGAGGGAAGACGCAGCAGCATCCTGTTCTCCTTGACCCTCCTCCTGTTCCACCTCATCTGTCCGATAAAGTTCATCTGTAAATAGAAATACATAGTGTGTGGTTGTGATAAAGCGCTGGCTAATGCTATTGCTATCTTGGATCACAGTTCAGCAGCTGTAAACAAGTAAATTAATAAATACATTTACCAGGTATGCCAGGTTTCTTCCTTCACGATTTTCCAATCCTGCTCCTTTCTTGCTCAGTCCCGGTCATAACATGTCGTGTCAAACAGCTCAGGGTGTCCACAGACTGCAACAATCACCACCTCCATTTTCCTCTACTCAACAAGTGTACAGGACGCGGTCTGTGATGTAGTCTATTCTCAATGCTGATTGGCTGTCACGATGCAAATATGGTTTGTTGTGCAGCTCTGCCAGCTTCAAGCGAACGGGCAAAGGAGACAAATTTTCGCGCTGCATCAAACACATCATACACGCTGCCCACAATGGATTCACGTCTATCTGCGAGAACTGCATTAACTTTCTATGTAATCACGCCGCATGCAAGGCCCAAAACTCATCCGGTGGGAACGAACCATTAGACTGGCCAAGTCAATCACTGGACCTTAACCCAATAGAGCATGCATTTTACCTCCTGTAGAGGAGACTGAAGGGAGAAACACCCAGAAACAAATAAGAACTGAAAGAGGCTGCAGTAAAGGCCTGGAAAAGCATTTCAAATGAAGAATGCAACAGTCTGGTGAAGTCAATGGGCCGCAGGCTTGATGCAGTTATTGCAAGTAAGGGTTATGCCACCAAATATTTAAATGTTATTCACTAAGTTAATTTAATCATGTCTCTTCCAATACTTTTCCTCACTTGAAAACAAAAGCTGCTCTGTGCTGAGTTGTTTAACACATCTTGATGTAAAAAAATACCATGAAAGAAAAGCTGGAATTCTCAACTTTTGTCTCATATTCATCTTTTGATCTGAAACCCAAACGTCTTCAGTGTACAACAAAAACAAAGGAATTGACCTTGCCTTTCCAATACCTTTGGAGGGTCTGTATGTCAAGACATATTAATAAGACTGACCTGGGAAACTCCAGGTTTTTCCGCGCCTTCCATATAGCTGAAAACCGGACCCTCCCACAGTGTTTTCACCCCCTCGGGTGGCGCCCTCTTTTATTTATTTATATATTTTTTATTTTATTTTATTTTTTTTGCCTTATTTTGGCGACCATCTAAAACCACAAATAACGAAAATATACTCCTTGCTAATGTTTCCGCATAAAAATGTAAAAAAAAAAAAAAAATTTTCCGCATAAATATATCCAATGAATCAGTTTATTATGGCAGGATTAATTACTTCCGGATTACTGAACGGACAATAACACCGACCAAACAGAACAAAATTGTTCTTACCTTAGCCGGCTGGCTGGCTGGGTGGATCGTCCGTCCAGTTCTTCGCAAGGAGATGGGAGTGGAGGATCCGTCTGGAACTCAACGGTCACTTCTCTCACATCCCACTTCTGACACTATCTGTTGAAGCTGGTGAAAAATATTAGCAAAAGGTATATATACCAACCATTTGGGAGTTCTTTTATGTGAGGAAAGACCAATGAAGTTCCTGGAGACCAAATGGACAGCTGTCTGTCGTTAATTGGCAAGGACTAACAACGCGTTGGAGACAGTTTCCCAAGCTGTGCGACTAATGGCCTCTTTATGCTCCCATACGGCACAAATTGTTGCCGCGTGCAGAATACCGTGGAGATGATCTCTCGTGATTGGTCCGTTTTAGTCTCATGCTGTGATGACGTACTCAGCTTTCCCCTTGGTTCCTCAATATGATCCTCCCGAGTTTCATTTAGTGGCCACACATACCGCCTACGCTGCCGCCGCCTTGCTCGATTTTGCAATATAATTAAACGCATCATCTGGCCATCTCGGTCCATTTTTTTCTCGCAGGCACTGTTTCACGGTCGCCATTGTTGTTGCTTTGTTCCGGAAAGTAAAAACGGCTACCGGAATTGGCCATAAAATGCAGAGGAAACTCCACCCTGTGGTGTCCTTGCCAAGCGACACCACCGACTTGGAGAAGAACTGCATCACATTTTCAAAATACACGTGAGTTGCGCGCGAGTATAAAGGCAAACTGCGTGCGGGATAGTCGCGCTGATGTCAGTGCGGTTGCCACCCGCGCGAGTGCAAAGAAGCCTTAAATGTCTGTCTAAACAAAGAAGCGCTATCTTATACTCTTGAGTAGGGGGTGGGTGGAATGTGCCAGAAAGCTCCACCTTACAACCTTCAGAAACAAGCCCAGATAAATGACTTGCGAATATATTTTCTCTTCCTCTTCCCAGGCTACGCCTGTTTAGCTCTCAGACAACCTTCATTTATTTTTTCCATATGCAGGCATTCTATCTTTAGAAAAAATATATCAGAGCAATCAATTGTTTTATCGTGAATTTATTTATGGAGGATTTTAGAGGAGTAGGCCAGCAAGAAAAGGTATTTTCATTCCCTTGCATGCACCTCTCCACCCCACCGCACTGTGAACCTTCCTGCAATAATGGCAAGCTTTCCCACAATATTGCAACAATTATCATGAGATTAAAACTGACAAAACCGAACCGTAAAATTTAGATATTATTCTATCCCTATTATTCATCTATGCCTGCGATGTATTGCAAAGTGAAAGGCAGAATAATTATAGGCTCTTTTATTATATGGCAGAATGTACAATAAATTTGTCTATCCAGCTATTGCCATTTATACAGCAGAAGTCATGGTTTCCTGCGTTCGGCTTTGTCTTCAATTAAACAGGACCAGATTTCACACTGAGTAAGTCAATTTGTGACTAAATTGAGATGAGAGCATCAGTATTTCAGTATTTATCCTTTTTGTGACATTTTGTTTGTCTGGTGTTGTGCCATTAGATTTTTCTTAAGTAAAATTGGGTGCCTTGGCTTAATAAAGGTTGGGAAACATTGTAGTAATGCAATTTAAATAATTTCAATCCTTTGTGACAGTCGAGTTCAACCATCAACTGGTGTGATCAGCTCCCTTCATCGTCAGCTGCGATCTCAAGCTCCAGTCTCTCTTCAGCCTCTCTGTCCAGTTCCAGTCTCTCCTTAGAATCCAGAGCACCAATACCAGCAACATCCGCATCAGATGACATGGATTCAGATGAGAGGCCGTATGTCTGTGACTTGTGCAGCTGCGCATACAAACATGCCAGCTCCTTGCTCAACCACAAGCTCACTCACAAGACTGGAGACTTCAGGTAGAGACTCGATGCTCTTTTTGGAATTGTGAATAAGACACTGCTTTAACGGTTTTTGTAGTTGATATTGATAAATTTCTTTTGACGTATAGCTTTCACTTTACAGAATGGATGACAAGGACAGTGGAAAAAAAATACTCAACCCACTAGGGCTGTGCAATTATGGAAAAAATAGTAATCACTAGGCCTGTCACGATATTACTATATAGACTTATCGTTCGTTAAATCGAATGGACATGATAGTTTTTCCAGACTCGATATATCAATTGTCATTTTTGTGTTGAGCCGGTGATCATCACACACACAGTAAACTGACGGAGTTGGACGGCTGTGTCATGAGCCACTAGTGGGCTCACGGATGGGGCGGGACTTCTGGAAAAATATTTCTGCCATCAAAGTACTTCTGGGGCTCACAGTCACCATGGCATTACGGTTAGATGTTTGTAAACACTATCTGCCAGTCAATGCAGCGGCATGCTCCCAAAGTAAAATAAAACAGTTAAAGTTTCAGCGAAGAAAAAGCACCACTGTCGATCAGTGTGCACATTTCTCTTTTTTAATTTTATTTTTATTTTTTTAAATGTGCCTCTGTGTGAGGCTTCTATAGTGTTAAGCACATGTGAACAGCAGGTGCACAGCACATGGCACCGCTGAGCGAAGCATAGACCAGGCAAAATGGAGAGTAACGAGGAGAACTTTTCTGACCGTGTAAACATTATGCCAACGGAAGATTCTGCGACACATTGCCTATTCTATTTTGGAGCTTGTGGATGATCAAAGGCTGACTTGGGTTCAGCCAGTCACAAAGAGTCAAGCCACGCTATTAAGTCACCTAAGTACAACAATGGGGAAAAAAATGACATTGCGATTTTATTTTATTTTTTTACCTGCGATGTGAAATATACAGGATCAGTGCTGTGAAAGTTCATTTTCTATGCGAACTAGCTCAGTTTATCGTTACAAAAATTAACTAGTTCAGTTTATAGTTCCAAATTCTAAATTCCCCGGTCCAAAAACAAACTAGTTTATAGTTTGTTTGTTTTTTGTCAAAAGGGTTATTTCACCCTGAAAATATTGGCACAGTTGCCAAATGTTACAGAATGTCTGCATTTTGTTACAGAAATCACTAAACGCCGACTCGTTATGGCCGTAGCACCGATTGTTGTTCCGGATATTGGGGGGGGGCCGACATTACCGGCCAGTACGGCGCTGTGTCCGGCCAACCGTGACGAAAATTTCATAAGTGAATTTGATTCAATAAACACAATACAGTTAAAAAAAGAGGAAAAAATCTGGTTGGGGGCAAGCAATTTTATTACGCCCAAGCCGCAGAGGCAAAAGTTGTCTTTGCGTCCGGTGTCAATGCATTATACAGACCCTTTCTAGAAAATTTTAATATCATGGAAAAGTTTATTTCCATAATTCCATTCAAAAAAAATTACTTTCATAGATTATAGATTCAGGGCCCACATTTTAAACAATTTAAAGTATTTATTTTTTACATAATTTGAGTTTCCAGCTCATAAAACCCACAATATATATCAGGAATATATATTTTTTTTAATACTGTGAAGAAGTCACCATTTACTTCTCAGTTTTTGTAGACAAAAAGAGAGAAACTAGGGTCACATTAAATCAATCAAAATATGGTACTTTCAAAACGATACGTTTATCTTCAATACTTGGTTGGGAATCCCTTTGCTTTAATCATTGCCTTGATGCGCTGTGGCATTGAGGCAATCAGCCTGTGGCATTGCCAAGGAGTTATGGAAGACCAGATTTCCTTGATGCTTGCTGTCAGTTCTTCTTTGTTTTTGGGTCTGGTGCCCCTCATTTTCGTCTTGATAATGCCCCATAAGATTGTCAGTGGGGTTTACATCGGGCGAGTTGGCTGGCCAGTTGAGCACTGTGATGGCATGAGCATCAAACCAGGTTTTGGTGCTTCTGGCGCTATGGGCACTAGCCAGGTCTAGCTTGATGATGAAATCTGCATCTCCATACAGATCCTCACCAATCAAGAAGTCCTCTAAAACATTCTGGTAGACTCTTGCGGTGACCATCAATTTAAGAAAGCAGTTTGCCAACACCTGCACTGGACATTGCACCCCAAATCATGACTGACTGTGGAGATTTCACACTGGAACTCAAGTAGCTTGGGTTCTGTTCTTCACCTGTCTTCCTCCAAACCCTCGGACCTTGATTCCTGAATGAAAGGCAAACTTTACTTTCATCAAAAAAGAGGACCATGGACCACTGGCCAACAGTCCAGTCCTTCTTCTCATTGGCCCAGTTGAGACGCTTCCTACGTTGGCTCAGGCTCAGAAGTGGCTTGACCCAAGGAACCTGACAGTTGTAGCCCATCTCCCAGATGCGTCTGAATGTGGTGGTTTTTTTAAGCTGTGACTCCCGCCTCATTCCACTCTGATAATCCGCTGATGCCCACGGTCATCTCTTTTGCTGGTGCATCTT